>NW_026000005.1:48204234-48269191 GCF_001458135.2 Marmota marmota marmota
GGTCTTTTATTTTTCCATATGAATTTCATGATTGCTTTCTCTATTTCTACAAGAAATGCCGTTGGGATTTTGATTGGCATTGCATTAAACCTATAGAGAACTTTTGGTAATATTGCCATTTTGATGATGTTAGTTCTGCCAATCCATGAACAGGGTATATTTTTCCATCTTCTAAGATCTTCTTCTATTTCTCTCTTTAGGGTTCTGTAGTTTTCATTAGCTATATCTATTTTTTAACTGCTCATCAGTATTTCGTGATGCTTGGGTCCCATGGTTTATACTGCTGGCCATCTAATCTAGTTCACTATGGAGAAACATTGAAATTTGTATTCTAGGATGTTTTGTTGTGACTTCCAACATTATCTCAACAAGGATCAAATATTTTATAGTTTTCCTCATATTTATTCTGTTTTTCTCATTTTTAAGTGTATTAGTTTTTTGTCACTACTGTGAATGTGTTATTTTTCCATTTCTAGCTCTAATTATCTACTCATTATCAGCTACCTCACCAAAATATTGATTTTCATGACTTTTTAAAAATGAAAATTCAGTCAGTTTTTGATAAGGAAATTTTGGTTTCTTCCATTCCAAATTTCATGCAAAATACTAGGGCTGTGGAATTCACTAGAAGCTCTAAGAGCAGGTGAATGATTCTGGTGATTGCCAGGATTCCTGGCTGGCTGCTGATTTTAGGGGAAACTGAGTTTTACTTTATCATTTTGCACTATGTCTGCCACTGTGTGTGGGAAAACAGTCTTTATTCAAATGATTTTAATCTTTAGGAGGTTTATAAGGAGAGGTTGTTAAATTTTATCAGCTGCTTTTCCAACATTTATTGATATAATCATATTCCCCTCTATCCCATAAATTTGGTGAATTGCACAAACTACCTATTGGATGCTTTGTTTGGTGCTCACATGCTCAGGTGTGAAAATATCCATGTAACTGTAGCTGACAGTAGCCTTCTTTGTCTTGTTTTAATCGGAAATCCAACTATTTATATAAGTTAATTTTGCCACTCCTGTATTACTTTTTAAAATTTCCTTCATACCTCTTCAGTGCCCACTGTCTTCAGACTTTCTTTTTATATACCATGAAGGTGGTATTTGTAATCTGGCCAGACATATTGCTTTAATAGGTGAATTTTGCCTGTTTGACTCTATGACTAGGTTTTGATTGCACCTTGTCTGATTTATTTTACATTTCATTGACTTTGCTGTTTTCCCCCTTTGCCTGATTTTTGCTGGTTTGTCAAATTACGTGCTGTTTTCTCTCTGCCCCTTTGTTAGTTAAAACGATACTACTCTGCATTCCCTTCCCTCTGGTGGCAGTTGTCCTAGTTCCAGCCCTCTTGGTGGAAGTCCTGAACTTCAAGAATAAAGATAAAGTCTTTATTCCATTAAGAGCATCCCTAGAGAAAACACGACCTGGCTTTAACACATCTTCAGTGGGTCTGGAAGGAAAAGAATTGGAGAACAACATTTGGTGAGAAAGGAGTGAGCCTCAAGAGATCCCAGGAGTCATTCCTCCTCCGGCAGGGAGAGAGGCTCTTTGTGGACTGTAGCCTTTCGGAGACTGTGGCCAGATGCAAGATTAGGGAGGCAGAGACTTCAGGATGGCCTGGAGGAAATGTGCACAGGAAGAGGAAGCCCTGAGTGGGTGTGGTTGACCTGAGAGTAAAGTGGTAAAGCGTGAGGTTTCCAGCATGTGGTTGAATTGGACTCTTGAACAAAAAGATATTTGCCAACGGAAAATATGATAAAATCCTGAAACTAAAAGTACCCAGTCAAATTTAGGAGCTCTTCTAAAGTTTTTGTCTTGAGTGGAGGAGGGCTCATCAGAGTGGGGAATCCTTTCACTCTGAGGTGAGAGGGTCTCCTCCCTTTTGGAAGGAGTCAAGGGGTGGGGGAATCAAAGGTTATTTTCAGTTAACATGTTGCTTTACTCTTTGGCCATTCCAGTGGCTGTGAAGTTAGGGCAAGGTTTAGAGGAAGTATTAGCAGGAGAGGGATCAACCCCAGCTTTATCCAACCCCATAAAAGCTGGCACAGGGCTGGGTGCTGGCTGTGATAACACAATCTCTGTGGTTGCTCTGTTGTCACCTGTAGGTGAACTTTCATGCCATTTGAGCTTAAGTCCTGCTATTCAACTGGATGTTTGTGGAGCTGTGGGCTTGACATTGGGTTAATCACATTCTCCTGGTTGCAGAATGGGTGTGGGAGAGTGTAAAAGATAGGAAATTAGACTCTGGCCTTTTCCCTACAAGATTAAATGTAGCCTATAGGAGTGAAGGTCCTTGGAAAGTGTAGGTCAGCCATTCACATCACTTATATGTGATCTGCTTCTCTCCAGGAAAAAGGGAAGGAGGCATGTGGTCTTGATCCCTGGAAGAGGGATTTTAGAGAGCCATGGTCAGGATGTTCTTGCCATTGACCAAAAATGTGGTGTGGTGGGCAGAGTGAGTTGGCCTCTCTGACCTATTTGATGAGACCATTGGATAAGGTCAGCTGCTATGATGAGCCAGACAACTTTTGAGGGTCTGAGGCTGGTGAGGGTGGGTGGGAGTGCGCTCCTCCCTGGGAAGGCTGCTCAGTGTTTGCACTTTTCTGGACATGTCTGTGGTTGAGCTTGGCAAATGTTGCCGTTCAAGTGACACATGCTGAGCCCTATGAGAAGTCTTCTGTACCTCACATGTAGGTTGACCAGGGTCCTGGCTTTCCCAGTACCATATCCCAGGGAACCCCCAGTTGTATGCAAACCTACCACTTCACAATTGCATCAGTGCCCTCGATATGTTTTGTGAACATATAAAACTATCTGGGAGACTCTCAGGGTAATCGGATCATTAATTACCTAGGGCTGGGGAGGATTGCCATGATTATCAGAGCTCCGTTTTCCCAAAGTGGGACGGCCACCCTGTGTGCATGAATGTACATGGCTGTGTGTGTACATGGCTGTGTGTATGTGGCTGTATATGGCCGTGTGTGCATGTACATGGCTGTGAATGAGTCTACATGGATGTTCGTGCGTGTGTGTGCATAGATGTGTGTGTGCGCGTGTGTGCACCTCCGCTTTTCTTTTGGGAAATGAGCATATTGCCTGGATTCCGAATCTCAAGGCAGTCCCACTGGTAACCCTGTAAAGCTCCTGTGG
The DNA here is from genome assembly GCF_001458135.2 of Marmota marmota marmota. Lineage (NCBI taxonomy): Eukaryota > Metazoa > Chordata > Mammalia > Rodentia > Sciuridae > Marmota > Marmota marmota. The sequence continues at coordinate 48,207,388 of NW_026000005.1, forward strand.
CGGGGAGCAGGGGAGGGGAAATGATATAAAATTCCCAATTTTTGCCTTTCACATTGTTAGAAAGACATCTAGTTCATAGCTTAATGTATGTAGTCACTAAAGAATATGAGCAAACAATTAACTGGGAATCTCTCCTATGGCTCTAGGAATTTGAAGCCTATGTCAACGCCTCTGGAGAACATGGAATTGTGGTTTTCTCTTTGGGATCAATGGTCTCAGAGATTCCTGAGAAGAAGGCTATGGAAATTGCTGATGCCTTGGGCAGAATACCCCAGACGGTAAGAAGGCTCTATATATCATTCCTCTATGCCTACCTTCATAGAGACTTCTAGTCGCTAAATTAATTGCAACTGAAGATTTGGCCATTCACTTTCCCTAATCCAAAGTGGTTTTTGTTTGTTATTTATTTCACTTGTTTTGGTGAAATTTAACTCTTAACTATCATTAAACCATGGTCCCCTTCACTCAGAAGACTCATTTTTCTCTAAGAGACACTTGTAGAGACCTTTAGTTAAAAATGGAGAATTCAGATAAAAATAAATAACATGTTGTTTCTTCATATTAGTAAGAGCATTTCTCCAGAAAGCTGTTGGTTAGAACACTCGCTTTCTTTCACGTGCTGTTCTTCATCCACTGCTGTCTTCAGTAAGCTTTCCCTTGAGGCGCAGACAAGGGGAAGCCCTGGTGCGCAGCCGGTGCCCCGGGGAGGAGCCTAGCCAGTAGCCCAGGCCTGCGTTGCCAGGTCTCGGCCCTGCGGAGGTCATGCGCATTCTCTTCCTTCAGAGGACTTGCTGCCCGGCTGCTGTCGCAGGGCTTTTTTATTTTGTTTTAAATCCTGCCACATTCTTTTATTAAGATGTCCCTTTCACCCCTGCAAGGTCCTGTGGCGCTACACCGGAACTCCTCCATCCAATCTCGCGAAGAACACGAAACTTGTCAAGTGGTTACCGCAGAATGACCTGCTTGGTATGTTGGGAGGGTCGGAGCCGGGCACAGGCGCGGGCTCTCGGGTGGTTGCGCTGGGTGCTGGCCTGCGGGTCTGGGCGGCCACGCCCTCCCCGTGTGCTTCTGTGGGGCCCAGCGCAGCCCCCCGAGGCCTCAGCCGGAGGACAGCCGCATCCCTCACGGTGTTGCCTCCCAGGTCACCCGAAGACGCGCGCGTTCATCACGCATGCTGGCTCCCACGGCGTTTATGAAGGCATATGCAACGGGGTACCGATGGTGATGATGCCCTTGTTCGGTGACCAGATGGACAATGCCAAGCGCATGGAGACGCGGGGAGCTGGTGTGACCCTGAATGTCCTTGAGATGACTTCTGATGATTTGGCAAATGCCCTAAAAGCCGTCATCAATGACAAAAGGTAAGAGGGAGGGTAAAGAATACCACCTGTGTTTTCCCCTTTGGGTTCACCGTCAACATTCTGGTGTGAAAATACCCCCAAAACCAGACTCATAAATAAGATAATTTGGGGATTCACTTTATGAAAGGACCCTTTAGTTCTTATGACATTTTATTTCCCCTACTAGATTTAAAATTTTGATTTATTTTAAAAAAGAGTCACCATAATAGGTGCCTCATCTATGAGTTTCTGCAGAGAGAAATGTTCTGTTACAAGAAGCAGAGTGTCCCTAAGACAAAACAAGCCCAGGTTCACAAGTACAATGTTTCCTCTGAGGCCTTGTATCCACGAGGCATCGCACAGGTGGACGTTCTGTGATATCACAGACAGAAGCAGAGAAGAAAAGCAAATGCACGTTTACTCAAAAATGACTCTGAAAACTGTTCTATGGGCAAGAGCCATCAGATCACATGCTATCTGCATGAAGTGTAGGGTAATGCTGTCAAGCCGACTCCCAGCCAGGGGAAGAAATGATGGCCAGCAGTGCATCTCTTCCAGCAATAGATAGTGTGTGTGTTTGCATGCCTGTGTGTGTATGTGTGTGTCTGTGAGAGTGTCAGGAGTGTTGTCGTTGTCTGTTTTCGTTGCAATAACAGAATACCTGGGGCTGGGTGAGTCATAAAGACAGACGTTTACTGGCTCACAGTTCTGGAAGTTGGCGAGTCCAGGGTCTGGCAGTTGCACTTGGTGAGGGCTTCACACTGTGTCATAAGGTGGCAGAAAAATGGAAGGGCAGGGCGTTTGTCAAAGAGACGGAACACGGGGAACCCTTGTTTGCAACAACCTATTCTCCCAGTAACCATGCCTGTCCCACAGAAAGGCATTCATGGCTCTCAATGACCTAATCTCTTCTTATAGGCCCCACCACTCCTCTAACTTCTGCATTTGGAATTAAAGTCCCCACATCTGAACTTCTGGGGACACATTAAAACCACAGCTTACCCAGGTTGCTTTCTTTAGGAAGATGCACCAATTGGGAGGACAGATGAGAATAGCTGGGTTGCATTCACCTGGAAGGACACAGTACACTGGGGACACAGCAAGCCTGGCCAGGGGAGGCGGGAGAGGACTGAAGACTGGCTCCCAGATTTGAGGTGCTAAGTGTGTGCTGTGCCAGTGGACAGGAGGGAGAAGGCCACCTGACCCTGGGCTGGAGTGCTCGGTGAGCAGGTGATGTGGGTCGCAGCCCTTCCTCTCCTGGGCGTGGTCTTCTGACCTGGCACTTCAGGCCCACTGTTCTGCCCACACACCAGCATGCTGGCTGCCTGGCTTCAGTCCATGTGTTGATGAAACTCACATTAGTAACGTGACTTTGCTCCTTGGCTCAGTGGTGTGGATGACTACATGTGACATAAAAATGACTACAAGTTCTCTAGTGTGTTATTATTTCATTTTTCATTTTTTTTTTTTTGTGGTGCTGGGGATGGAATCCAGGGTTTCATGAATGCTAGGCAGACACTCTCTCACTGAGCCACATCCCCTGCTCACATTGTTATTTTTAAAGAACACTAACCTGCCGCAGTCTGGCGGGGCACAATTCAGGAGCCACTTGTCAAAAGAAAGGAACTTTATTTTTAGAACACACACGCCAGACCACACAGCTCTTCAGGAAAACCTTCAGAGCCCAACTGCCACCACCAGCTTCCCACAAGCCTCTCAACCTCCCCCCCTCCTCCTGCTCTTGAGGCCGATTGGCTGGGTCGCGTGGGCGGAGCCAAAAAAGTCCCCCAATGAGCAGCTCCGTGGTCTCCAGGGCAGGGAAACAACCCAATGAACATCACCGCAGAGGAGCCAATCAGTTGGCAGCTAGAAGTTTGCTGGGGCGCTGTGAGCCAATCATCAGCTGGCAGCTGGAAGTTTGCTGGGGCCCCTTCGGCTGTGGCTCTCAACATCTCCCCATCTCTGTTTAAACAACAAGCATGTGGCTTAGGGACCGTGCCTGCCTTAGGTTGTCCAGTACTACATATGGTTCTTACCCGTCATCGGATGAGCTGACCTCAAGGCGTCAGCCTCTTGTCTTAGGTTGGTACCACTGCAATTGGATCTTACCCGTCATTGACTACCGGTCCAACGTACAGCCACACCTGTGGATAGGTCTTTGTACCAGCGGGTGTGGGGGGTGAGGCTCTTTGCCTCACCTCTGTTGGCCCCCAAATTTTAGCTGTACGACCATCACAAGCAGAAGGGAGGAGGATACACCAAGCCAAATGATGGCTCCTTTTGGAAAAATTGTACCACTGATGACACCATCAGCAAAAATACCCCAACACTACCACAAGTCGCTGCACCAACAGATAGTTCACAATGCATACAAGTGAGTTCACGATGCATACAAGTGATACATAGTCCAGGCAAGTTCTGCAAGCAGTTCAGTGATGGCTCTTGCAGAAGCTGTAGATTGGTTTTACCTTTGTCTTCACCAGCACTGGGATGAAGATAGGAATTCTGGCAATAATGGCTAAAGAAAAAATTATGTCACATTCCAGAAGCCACTAAAAGAAAACAGTTTACATTATCTTGAACAGAATTATTAAATATAATGAAAAGGAAAGGTGAAAATAAACAAACAGATCTGTTAACCTCCTTTTTTGTTCACATATTAAAACAATCCTCAACAGCTGTTTACCCAATTTAAATTAAACCATTTAAATCATATGAATAAAAAAAAGTATTTGGATGCATTTTTTCATGAGCGCTCATCATATATGATATATGGACATATGTACATACAAACATACAACACAAAACACAGTGTGCACACATAATACATACAACACATAACATAATAGTAAAGGCCTTATAACTTTTTACAGGTGAAATCTCCATTGCAATGTTTAAAAACTCTATAGTCAAAAAATAGAACTGATCAGCAAAACATTAACCTAGGTCTGTATGAGCTCAAAAAACAAAATAGAACTTCATGATATGGCAAAGGGCAATAATAAAATAGATATTGAAAAAAGCATCCTGGTTCTGTTGCAGATGTAAGAATAGCCAAACTGGAGTTTTGGATATCAGTTGTTATGGATTTGAGCCAAATCATCTTCTTTTTGGTCTGTAGAAATCGCTTTAGTTAATATTTCTGGAATTCAAATCGGCTGCTGTTCTCCCCGTGGAAACACACAAACAGACCCCCGACTCCAGACAATCACTGGGTCAGGACCTTTCCATTGTCCTGTTAGAATATCCTTCCAAAGTACCTTGGGCTTATGTACATTTTTTGGACACGTATGCCTTTCCGCAGCACTAAGCCCTGATGCATCCAAATTTAAAAAGTTTAGAGTAAAAAGTGTTATTTTAAGTTTATCTTCTTCAACTATTTATTTCTGAGCAAAACATCTCTATCTCCATGTTTCTAACAGTTAAGCTAGGACTGTACCTATGCAACACAAAGAAAAATGGAAAAATCTCAAGTATCAGTTTATGCAGACAACCATGCCATCATAGGTGCTCAATAAATATTGAATGAATGGCTGGCTGGGTGTGGTGATGCACATCTATAATTCCAGTTATTTGGGAGGCTGAGGAAGGAGGATTACAAATTCAAGGCCAGTCTGGATAACATAGCAAGACCCCATCTCGAAATTTAAAAAAAAGTAAATTGAACAAATGACTGAAATTTCTAAGAAAATTTAATATAAGAGCTATATAAAAGGAAGCTATTTAGCCAGATTTATGGCCAAATATGAATATTATGTTATGGTAATATATTTAAATAAAATACAGATATATTTAAGAACAGCAATGATCATAAGTCCTGAAGAGGAGTATCTTACTTTTCTCTCTTTCCTTCTCCTCCTTCTCCTCCTTCTAATGTATCAGCACACCAAAGTGTCTGCCCATTTTGGATTTGTTTGTTCTGATTCAAATATCAGCACTGTCTAATAATCAGAATCCATCTTGCATTAGCAGTTTGCATAGGCAACTTCAGGCTAAATTGAGCACACAGGTGGTTTGGTGTGTCAGTGAGTCAGTTGAAAGTGTACCCACCACCTTGGAGTTAGCACTTCAAAATGGTTTTTCTTTGGCTATGTGTGATTGTTTGTAACTTCAGATGGGAGGCCACCTATAATTTATGACATGACTTTTTCCTTGATTTTACTATAAAGTAAAATTTTTTAATTTTTCTATAAGTATAATTAATATTACACAAAATTCCTGTTTCATTGTTTTACTATAAAGAAAGCATAATCTAATTCCCACAAAAATATAACTAAAAAGAAAAGTAAAGTAGGAAGCAAGGTTTTAAAAAATGTGTAAAAGTACAATTTGGGGTCCCAGTCTCCCTCCCTCCCTCCCTTCCTCTTTTCTCCTCTTTTCTTTTTCTTCCTCACCTTCTTTTTATCTACACAGAACATTAATTGAGAGAGAGACTGTGTGTGTGCATGTGTGCATGCTTTCTGATTAGAACAGAAATACAGTTCTCTACCAAGTTCAGAAAGTCTGGTAATGTCCTCCCTGGCCGCCAGCATAAAGGGTGGCTTGTTCATTGTCGAGGATGTCCTGGGCACCCACACATTTGTCTTTGTGTCTAGCTACAAGGAGAACATCATGCGCCTCTCCAGGCTCCACAAGGACCGCCCCATTGAGCCGCTGGACCTGGCTGTGTTCTGGGTGGAGTTCGTGATGAGGCACAAGGGGGCCCCGCACCTGCGCCCCGCCGCGCACGACCTCACCTGGTACCAGTACCACTCCCTGGATGTCATTGGCTTCCTCCTGGCCATCGTGCTGGGAGTGGCATTTATCGCCTTTAAATGTTGTGCCTACGGCTGCCGGAAATGCTTTGGGAAAAAGGGGAGCGTGAAGAAAGGCCACAAATCCAAGGCACATTGAGAGGTCGATGGGAAGTACGGTGAAATTTTGATCTATCCTCCAATCAATGGTAAACTTGAAAATAGGATCAGTGTTAAATTCTTTTTATTCTTATTAAAGAAATATTTTGCCATAGTTAGACATTCCCAGAGCATTTTATAAAAGGGAAAGTAATTTAATAGCTAGTTAAGGGTAGATAAAGGTATCAGATGCAAATTCTGCGTCAGTATTTTCAATCTGGCTGTGCCTGTCCCCTCTCCTGTGGCTTACTGCACTCTGGGTTATTTTCCTTATGCAGCCGTGTGCCTGTTTGGGAACACAGGATGCAAAGTCGGTCCCACAGTTTCCCCTACTTCACATGGCGGTTTTCATGCCACCATCATGGTTTGTGGACTGCTGTGGACCAGCCCGCGAGTCACCAGTGACAGTCAGTCTTCACTGAAGTTCAGGTTCCTAGGAGGCACTTTTTATATCTAAAGAAGGAAGCCTGTATACCTTTAGGGTATACTTGATGTGAGTGGGTGGGTCGGAGCCTTGAGAACAGTGTATGATTACTGACTTTGGGGAAAAATAATGATGCTATAAAATTGATGGACGATGCATTTGCAAGGATGATCATTATTTGTGTCAATGACAGAAACCAAGTACATTTTATCTGATGTTTTTCACAATTAAAAATTTGTTAATAAATTGGCATAAATTATTTTTCTGTGTTTTTCTTTATATTGGTGTTGCATTTATTTATCATTAAATTAGATTTTCTAATTATGGATGCAAGATAAGACAGAAAATTGAAAAAATATAGAAGTTGACATATCACACATTAGAAAAGAGGATTCACCAATAATCACATTGCCCCGAAATAACCATCGTTCCCCCTATAGTTTGGAGCCTGAGTGTCCCCCAAAAGCCACATGTTGGAGGCTTGGTCCCCAGCCTGTGGCATCATTGGGGGGTGGTGAAACTTTTAAGAGGTGGGGCCTACTGGGAGGAAGTTAGGTTGCTGGGTGAGCCCTTGAAGGGGACATTGACACCTCCCCTTCCTCTCTTTCTTTGCTTCCTGGCCACCATAAGGCAAGCAGCTTCTTTCCCAGTGTGCCTCCACCATGGTGTGCTGCCTCACACAGACCAAAAGCAGCAGGTCCAAGTGACCATGGACGGAAACCTCTGAAACCGTGAGCCAAAATTAACCTTTCCTCTTTATAAGTTGATTTATCTCAGTTAGTTTTTTACAGTAATGCTGATTAACAGCATTAACCTGTATTTTAGCACACACAAATATTGCAGATACACCAAATATAGCTAGTATTTTCCAACATTCTGTACTCACTTTGCATTACTACAACAAAATAACCTGAGGCAACTAACTTATAAAGGAAAAAGGTTTATTTAGCTCACAGTTTAGAGGTTCAAAGACCTGGTGCCTTTGAACTGTTCCAGTGGTGCATCAACCTCTGTTCTGATGAGGACGGCAGGAGGTGGCACATCATGGCAGGAACCTGTGTAAGAGCAAACAAGTGATTACATCTTGAGCCAGGAGGGGAGAGAGTGAGAGCAAGAACGAGAGTGAGAGAAAGAGACTGAGGTCTCACAGTGCCCTGTGAGGGCACATCCCCAGTGACCTAAGGACCTCCCACTAACCCCCACCTCCTAAAGACCCCATCACTTTCCAATGAACCCTCCTGCAGACCCCCATGAGACCCACAGGTCTTTGGAGGACAGATCTAAGCTCTTGCATTCTCTTCCTCACCCCCAAAGTTTCGTATCCATCTCACAGTGCAGAACCCCAAGAGTTAATTCCAACCCCAAGTCAGTGTTCCAGCAATGCTCAGAAACAAGTCCAAAGTCTCGTGTGAGACTCAAGGCAAATTCAGTGGTGAGCCCTTTTTAAAACAAAAAAGCAGGTTACATATGTAGAAGATACAATGGCAGGACAGTCGCAGGGTGTGCATTTCTATTCCTAAAGGGAGGAATGCAGAAAGAAAAAGGGGGAATCAGCCCAAAGCAAGGATGAAGCCAGCGGGGAAAACAGCAAACCCCAAGGCTCCATATCTGGCATCTGGGCACACTGTGGTGGGACGTGGGCTCCCGAGGGCTTGGTCATCCCTGCCTCTGTGGCTCTACCAGTGGCAGCCCACATGGCTGCGCCTCCAGCTGATTTTGCATGCTTCCTGCAGCTTTCCCTGCAGGGGCTGCATGTAATGACATCTCTGTTTTCCTTGGGCCTCACTTTAGCTTTGGCTTCACTCCCTCAACTGTGCCATGCATCATCCGTGGGAGACTCCCTGCAGGAACTGCAGCCTTGTAGCACAACTCTGCCTGGCCTCCCAGACTCTAAATTACCATAGAGGCCACCAAGAGCCCATAACCCTTGCAATTCTGCCTGTCTGCAGACCCAGCATCAGTGGGTGGCCCCAAGCACTGCCATCAGAGTGAGCAACACATGGAGCACAACTGTGGCTGTGGAGGGCTTTGCTGACTGAGTGTAGAGAAGTGAATTCTGAGCAGTCCTGGGCTCTCATAGTTCCCTGGGACTCTTTCCTGAAACAGTTCTTCCCTGGAAAGTATTTGAAACAAACTTACACTAATATTCCTCTGTGCCTGTGAGGACAGTGGTGGCCTTGCTGATTGCTGAGATGACTGGGGAGTGTGGTTCCTATTTTCCCAGATTCAGCTTCTTTGTACTGGTGCTAATCTCTTTAGAAACCACCCATCCATGGCCACACCCTGACATTCTTTTGTGCTCCTTTCCTGGCCAGGCTACACATTTTTCAAGTCTTCTTTGCTCCTTTTTGCTCTTGATTCTCAATGTAAATTTGGCTAAAAGCAGCCAATAACATCCACGGTATAAATGCTTTGCTATTTTGAAATCTTCTGTATCAAATAAATTAGCCTACCACATTTAAAGTCATCACTTCACAAAGTAATATATTAAAATTATTTGCCGTGGTGTGACTAAAGGGTGGCCTTTTCTCCAGTTCCCAATAGGATCCTCATTTCCATGAGAGACCTCATCAACATGGCTTTTACTGTCCACATTCCTATCAGCATTTTGGTCTTCTGAGCCCTCACTAGAATCACCCACAGTGCTTACAGCATTCTAGGCTTTCTATAGTTTACTCCTCCAAACTTTTCCATCCTTTTTCTGTTAAACAATTAAAAGGCTCCCCCCACACACATCTTCAGGTATAGCTATCGTGATGATCAATCTCACTTCTGACACCAGTTTTCTATATTGGTCAATTCATGTTACTACAACAAAATATTAGAGGCAACTAACTTAGAAAAGGTTTATTTATGTCATGTGTATTCTACAAATACAGTGTTTTCCTGTTTCCTAGTTTGTTCCCATAGAAACAGAGGTGGGAAGCTCAATAGAATGGCAGCACCTAAGAGTGTTTTATTTTGTGAAAGGATTATGTGTGAGTTCAACAGTATTGTCATGATCAGAAAAAAAAAAAGTATTTTAATCTGTGGGGACAGTATGGAGTCCTGCATACATGGTATGAGTTAAAGGCATCTGAGTGGCAAACCACTCCCCTTATGCTAGGCGCGTGCGTGTGTGGCAAATTGCTTACCCTGTAGACACAGTCCTGGGCGTGAGGTCATGTGTTGGAGTCCCTGTGCTTGCTCCACGGCCCGCTCCTTGATTGGTCGCTGCAAGGACAGTTGGCAAGAAATTGTACTGGTGGCTGCCTGAAATCTGCTTAGCTCCTGCCTGAGTATATGTACATGGTAACTGTGCAATAAAGTCAGACCTGCTTCCTGCTTGGTCTCCGGAGATCTTCAATAGTGACTCCGCAGCCACACTCTCCTCTACCCTGTTCCATGGACCTCCTCTCTGGATGAGACAGAGCCCATCACCTGGCACCCGAACAGGGATCTGAGGTAAGTCTCCACGAAAGGGTGTGGCCCCTCACAGAGCAGTGAGGAAGGGGAAATGGGAACCTACCGAGTTCCACCACAGACTCACAGCTGCAAGTGCTGCACACTCTCTTGGATACTAGAGGTTTAACCCTGAATAAAAGAAGCCCAGAAGTTTTGGGACATAGTGATAGATACCAGCCCATGGATTAGTGTCACTGATGTTTCTGACCCTAGGATATGGGACAAGATAATGGCAAGTGCACGGCAAGCTGAAGTGAGACAGGGGTATACTTTACCATGACATTTTTTTCCTATTGTGACAGCCATTCAGCAAAGTTTAGGGCACCCCGCAACAGATCCTTGTCATATAATGATGGCCCTGAGGGAAGATGAGGCTGTGAGAGACAGACAAGGGGAAAGCAGTGGGGGTGAAAATCTACTTCAAAGCAAGCAACCACAGCAGGTGCAGGAAAGAGAGAGACAGGAAATGGTACCGCTGGCCTTCATAGTACAAGAAGAGGTGACCCCAAATGGTGCAGGTGCACCTTCTACTGACAGGCTACGACTATATCCTTTTCTAAGACAATGGCACCTGCTTCCTTATGAGGCAATGCCACAGCCAGCAAGGGACTAAGAAATGACAAGGCCACAGACAGGCCCAAGCCATGGCCTCCCAGAAACCCATTCCAGGAGGCCAGAGATCCTTTTGAAGATCTATGTAGGATAAGAGATGAAAAGTGGGGTAAGAGGATACCAGCCTTCCCAGTCAACATGGACCCCCCACACAGCGCCCTGCCACTTGGTACCCACACATGTTGGGCACCCTGAAAGAGTTGAAGAAGGCAGTAAAAGAGGATGCACCCTGGGGGCCATTTGCAGAGCAAATGCTTAAATCGCTCAGTCGCTCAGTCTTGAACTTAATTGCACTCAGGACTGGAAGGACCTAGCCAGAGCAGCTCTTGAGCCGGCAACATTTTTGAAGTAGAAGGCATTCTTCTATGATGAATGCGAACAGCAGGGAGATCATAACCACACCACAAATGTTAACCTCCCAGCTGAATGCCTGCAGGGAGAGGGAATCTACTGTTCCCCTGTGGTACAAGCCACAGGCCCACCAAATTGTTTCAATCAGGTACGGCTCTGTGCTCTGAGAGACTGGAGGAAGCTACCAGCTGGGGGAGGCACAGGTTCTCTACAAGGCTTAAGGCAGAGAGCCACTCAGGACTTGCCACAGTTTATTGACAGAGTAAACAAGGCAATAGAAGAGAAGGTGTCTCAGGAAGGAGCTAGGGCAGCACTAGCCAAGGGTTTGATCTGGGATGGACTAAATAAGGAACATAGAGCAGCAGCGGCACCAGTACACAATGGCACACTGGATGAATGGACTTTGGCCACCCATGATAGAGGGACACAAGCAGCTCAAGCCTCTCTGCTGGCCTCAGCCATGGCAGTTGCATAAAAGCAGGACTAAGGAGGCTTGCAGACAGCTAGTCAGAGAATGCAAAAAATATGCATCTTTTCTCCCCAGTGGCTCTTTACAACCTGATGGAGTGAATCCCCAAGAGTTAAAATCTAATGCTTTTTGGCAAATGGATGTCACTCACTTTGCACCTTTTGGAAATTTAAAATACATTCATGTAATCCTTGATGTCTATTCAGGCTGTGTAATGGCCACAGCCTCCACAGGAGAAACCACAAAAAGTCATCTCCCATCTACTTCAATGTTTTGGAATTATGGGTGTTCCTATGTCTATTAAGACTGACAAAGGGCCAGCCTACCCGAGCAAGACATTTCAAGCAGATTGCAATGAATGGCATATATAGCACTTAACTGGAATCCCCTATAACCCCCAGACTCAAGGCATCATAGAAAGAACACACAAGGAATTAAAGACCATGCTATAAAACATGGGGGAAACTATACCGAGTCTCCTTGCAATGCCTTGAACAAAACTTTATTTGCTTTAAATTTTCTCTCAATGTCAAAATTTTCTATGGAAACAGCAGCTCATAAACATTGGGTCCCCCTCATGGGGCCCTCCCATCTTCCTATGGTCTCATGGAAGGATCCCATAACAAATGCATGGGGTGGTCTGGGGCCCCTCCTAACCATGGGTCAAGGGTTTGCATATGTTAACAGGAGCCTCACCCCATCTGGGTGCCTGCCAGAAAGTCAAGCCCTGGACCCCCAGAACCACCAACCAAGAAGATGAAGGAACTAACTCTGGAGGAAAAACCTCACAGGCAAAGAACTCAACAACACTAATGGACCTCACATAAAGTAACCTGGGGTGATCTTAAAGGTCTTGTTGACCAAGCCACCAGATTGGCCCCTTTGCCTGGTGGCAACCCCATCTCTGGGCCTATGATGGTGGTCCTACTGTGTGCAATGCTCACTGCTAACAGTGAAGCCTCCTGTCAGGTAAATTGAGCTTTGGTTACTAGGCCACCACCTTTAGCAGTTGCTAATTAGGAAGGGGCTTTACCTGAGCTCTTCTCTAATAATTCCAACCTTATTGATCCTGAGTTATTCATCCAGGAGGTGACAGTACCCTGGAACCAGCATTTCCATAGCTACTCTGCCCATTTGTTTCTCTGTAGTAGATAATGAAACCTATAATCCAGACAGTCACCTCTGTTTTGCTCTTGTCAATGAAATTTTTGTAGATAACTATAATAAGCCTTATGTTGGGCTGTCTCTCACTGACCTTAGAGTTACAGTTAATGCTACCTATGGCCATAGACTCCCCCATGGCAAATGCAAGAAACCCTTGCTGCCAACATGCCCAACAACGCTTTTTGGAAAGCCCCCCACCCCCTTGGATAATGATAGCATCCCATGGAATCAATGGGACACTGCCATACCTTATCTCCTTGATGAGAGGAATTTCTCTGGGGAAGGACAACGTCTATGCTCCTGGGTGGGCACAGCTCCCTGGAATGTAACTGATGTGCCCAAAAACCATATTGGCCCCTGCAGTACCTACTACACAGGACGAGCCATTACCAACTGTTATGCAGGAAATCAGTATGGCATGATAGATATTATGCCAGAATATTGTTGGCTGTTACAGCCATCAAATGGGCATCACCCTGCTGGATGAATAGGATGATATTGAGTCCAGACCCTTACCATTTGCCTTTATGCCAAATTATACCCATACCCTCTATGCACAGGCGTGTGTTATGCCACCCTTTGCCATGCTAATAATCAATGATACTGAGGGTATAAATATCACTCAAACAGAGATCCCTTGTGCTGACAATATATCCTGCTGGCTCACGAATTGCAGGCTATGACAGCTAAACGTGTATTTATCCTCAGAGTGCCCCCAGCAGTCTGGCTTCCAGTGACCCTGTCCAGAGAGTGGAGGAGTCCATGGGACATGGAGATGAAGAATCTTCTACACCAGACAAGGCGTGCAATTAGCCTTATCATCACTGGGATTATTGCCCTGGTGGCTGCCATCGCTGCCACAGCCACTGCCGCTGCTTCGCTCACCCAGAATATCCAGATGGCTCAGACTGTGGACAATGTGTCTGCTGCCACGGCAGAAGCCTTTGCCATTCAAAATGACTTAAATAACCTGTCCTGAGCCACTATTTTAGTCATTCGGCAAGCACTAGACCTCCACAGGAATAACTAGATATTCTGTTTATGTTGTAAAGGCTCACTTATGACCCTGAATTTCATAGTATTTGTGTCATCCAATATGCTGTGTCTGAAAATGTAACCTTACACTTCTCCAATTTTTCTCAGTATATTAAAGGTGCTTGGGATATTGACTATATTATGACCTTACTAAGGTAATTGTTAAAATCAATGAGACTAAGGTGTCTATCTTAACAACCTCTTCTTTCTTCCAGGGATTGAATAAACACTGGAAAAATCTGATAGCCAAATTAACTTCTCCTTATAATGCTGTTATCCTGGCCCTACTTTTTATAATAGTGATAATTTTTTTCTTGTGTTGTAAGACCCTTATGTAACCATGTAAAGGCCACCAAAAGAATAATAGCAATGATGGCTAAAGTCCTTGCCACACAGTCAGAGGGGAGAGATGTGGGGACACGTGCATGGAGTGCTGCATACATGGCATGTGTTAAGGGCATCTGAGTGGCAAACCTCTCCCCTCATGCTAGGTGTGTAAGTGGCAAACGCTTACCCTGTAGGCATAGTCCTGGGTGTGAGGCCATGTGTTGCAGTCCCTGTGCCTGCTCCAGAGCCCGCTCCTCGATTGGTCGCTGCAAAGACAGCTGGCCAGACATTGTACTGCTGGCTGCCTGTAATTGCCTGAGTATATGTTCATGGTAAATGTGCAATAAAATCAGACCTGCTTCCTGCTTGGTCTCCAGAGATCTTGAATAGCGACTCCACAGCCACACTCTCCTCTACCCTGTTCCGTGGACCCCCTCGCTGGATGAGAGAGCCCGCACATTAATCTCATTGATAATGGGTTCAAGGGCATTACACTTTTTGCCATGAAGATCACACATTATTCTGCATATAATTTTAATAAACAGGCCTTTCTCCATCCTCCTGATAGCTACATCCTTCACAGTAGGATTGTGTCACTCTTCCCATCAAGAGGGGGTAGGGGGTATCTCTATCTCCACCCTTTGAGTCTGGGTTGGTCTGTGGCTTGCCTTGGCTGAGAGGAAGTGGTAAGCAATAGGTGCTGGTCCCAGGAGGCCTTCATGTTTCCACTCACTCTCTTGGAGTCCTGCCAAACTGCTAGGAAACTGCGTGGGCTAGACTGGTATCTTAGTTACCCTCCTCACTTCTGCCAGTACCCAGCCAGCAACCAGTCCATAGCCACCCACTTGCTGACTGCGGGTGTGTGAGTGACTCCAACTGCACTTGGATGGACATGGTCCAGATCAACAGCACCAGACAACTGACCCACGAACTTGTGGAAATAATTATTATTTTCAGTCATTAAGCTTTGAGGTAGTTCATTACACACCAATTGCTAACTGACACCTTCACTTTTGGCTCTAAATCCATGATCCTTCATATGTTGGGGTGAAGACCCTCAGAGGACAAATAAGTACCCTACCCACCCTGTATCCTGCCATGCTTAGCTGCCCACAGAGGTATGCAATCAAAGCACATGGAAGTATTTTTGGAATTGCAGCCCTCTGATTCGTGTGATCCTTGAAAGAGATAATAAGGCCTGGTGGGGAAAGGGAGGAGATACTGCAGAGGAGCTGTGAAAGAAGATGTGCAGGCGACCACCTTCTCGAATCTAGACTATAATGATTGATGGGTCTCCAAAGGCAGAATTAGGAAAAATGAAGGACTTTTATGGGGAAGATGTGTTTGAGTGATATGACAGAGATTCATTTTCTAATCATCCCAATTCTGTGATATAGAAATAGGCAGCATCTGAGAGAAGTGAGCTCTGTGCTATTAGAGGCAACCGGGCAGAGGCTGAAGAACTCCCTCTTGGCAGGAAGGGCAACTTTAAGCACAAGTTTTAACTAAGGAGCCTTGGACCTGGGTGTGGCTCTGATTCTCGCTCTGTAGCCGTGGAAGGCATAGAAAGCTTCCCTGAGGCCAATACTTCTTTGTGCAAATATGGGTCTGGATCATTTGTTTTAGTTTCAAGTGACACCGTGAAACTAAAAGCCAAAAGCACCAGCTTTTGACTTAGGGAAGCAGAGTTCCTGCTCCTCTACCTGTCTTTGAGGTCACTTATCTTCCAAGAGTGCTGCTGACGGGAACCCATCTCCCATCCTGCACGCTGTCTGAAACTTGGCAAGATGAAGTCCTATCCCCAGACTCTGTCACTCCTCCTTTTCTCTCCGGCTGCCCCATCCTGGGCTCCCTCCCCTGGGAAGTGGCTGTGAATCACCCCTACCCTCACCATTTCCCTTTTCCAAACAGGCCGCAGTACATCAGCACACACGAGTGGGCAAGAGGACGTTTAAGGACAACAGCATGTGGAGCTTTTATCCCAGGGCCCTGTGCACCCCCCAAAAGCCCTGGGTTGGGACAGAGAGTTGGGCAGTTGGATCTCAAAGTTCCGAGGGTCTGGGGTCTAACGGGTGCCCATTCTAATGCACCCTCCCACACTGCCGGGCGGCACATTCCTCATGAGAACCGTCATGGAGGAGTCCAACAGCTTCACCTGGGCACCTGAGGCTGCCAGTGCTCGTATTGCTGTTGATGTGCAGTAGGCAAGGAACAGAGCTTCTCTTAGTGGCATATTTTTGTTCCATCTATAAGAAGACTCTGAGAAAAGGTCAGTATTTAGGTCCCAGAGCTAAAGGAAACCCAGGAAGAAAAGACCACCATGGTGAAGGGCCCTAGGACGGGCCTCAAGGACAGAGGAACTTGGGACAAAAGGAGAAAGGAGCTGGGAGCTTCTTATCCCTGCCTTAACATCTGTGTTGGCGTTTGTCAGCCCTTAAGAAGCTGGGAGAGCCCTTGAAGGGAGTTAGGAGAGTAATTGAGTTCAGGAGTCATGAACTTTCAGGGTCTAGAAGAGTAAGGGGGACATTTTAACCAAGTGTATTAGTTAGTTATTGCTGTGTAACAAATGATCACTAACCCAGTGGCTTAAAGGAACACCCACTGATTATCCCACAGTGTTCGTGGTTCAGGAGTCTGGGCTCAGCTGGGTTGTTTTTGCCCAGGGCCTCAGAGGCCCCATCAAGGTCTTGGCTCTCCTGCCTTCCCTTCTGGAGCTCAGCGACCTCTTCCAAACTCTTGTGACTGTTGGCAGGATTCAGTTCCTCAGGATTGAGGATTGAGGCCCCATCCCTTACCACATGCCCCTCCATAGGCAGCTCGAATGCTGGCTGCTGGCTCCTCAAGGCCAGCAGAACGCGTATCTCCAGTCAGCCAAGGTGGAGGCTTCTGTTAACAACAGCATCATGGGAGTGGCAACCCTTTGCTTTTGTCATATCCTGTTAGAATCAAGCCACTGGTTCTGCCCACATTCCGGGGGAAGGGTGTGTTGCCATATGGAGTCCTTTACAAATCTCATTTATCTCGCAAGAGTTTGAGGAAGAGATGGCAGAAGCAGCCGCAGACGTGAATGGAGACGTGTCAGAGGAAGCAGAGGACGCAGAGGGTCTTGCATTAGATGACAGTGGTAAGGAGGTCACTGCCAACCTCGCCTTCCTGTCCCTCTCGGCCACTCACTGCTCGCGGCCATCTCACCTGGGTCTCAGCTTCTCTATCTTCACAGTGGGCGTGGGCGTGGGCGTGATGTCCCGGGGAAGCTGGAGCTGGGCAGGTGCAGGGGCTTCCTGTGACGGCCATCTCCGCCCGGCACCTGTGCCCCCTTTGTTTCAGGTATCTACCAACAAGTCACAAACCTCCTGGACATCATGGACAGTGAGTCAGCAAAGACAGACATGGCTGGGGCAGGCCTCGACATGCGGAAGACCCTGGCCTCAGTGATCATCACAGAGAAGGCCACCGCCGAGCCCTCTATGGTGATCTGCGCTCTTACCCGCTGCCTGAAGGTGCCAGAGGTAGGGCCGCCTCGCCCTGCACACCTCTTCTGAGCCCAGCCTCCTTCTGCTGCTCAGCTAACAGTCATGAGCATCACAGGTGCAAAGCTGTGCTGGGTTGCAGAGACAGGAGCGGCAGGGGCCGGACCGCTCACATTTCCCTGTGTCGTGGTACCTGGGTTTGGGAGCCGCCTGGCTGGGCCGTGGGCTCTGGATTGGCTGTTACCTTTGACTGCATGGGCTGCGAGAACAAGAGTACCAGAGACTTTGTGGCTTAACATTTATTTTCTAGATTCCAGGAATCTATAATGGAGGTGCCGGCAGATTTGGTTTGTGCTGTGGGCTCTTTTCCTGGTGTGTAGACAACTGCCTTCTACTGTCCTCATGTGATTTCCTCTGCATGCATTGAGAAAGAAAGCTCCCCTCTGCCTTCTCCTCCTTGTATCGTTACACCAATCCCACTGAATCAGGGCCCCCACTTCTGACCTCATGTAACCCTAATTACCTATCAAAGGCCCATCTACATCCAGCTCGGGGTTTAGGGCTTCAGTGTAAGATTTTGAAGGAACACAATTCAGTGTGTGTGTGTGTGTGTGTGTGTGTGTTTGAAAAGCATGCACATGCGTGGGCAACTTGTGTACTATTGTAGGGGTTGGCTAACTCAGGGAGGAGCAGTCCCCAGAAGTCAAAGATCAGGAAATACAGATAAAAAATGATGAATACATAGGCCTTAAACAGAGATCAGTGTCAATAAGCAGACAATGAACAAGTACACATATTTTAAAAATTAATGTGCAACAAATATTTTATTTATTCATCAATTAGTGGAGGAACCAGTAAAATGGTAGAAGCTCTTCAAATGAGAATTTTACCTATGGAGACTTTTCTTCTTTACCAGATAAAAATCCACTTGCATTGCCCTGGCAGAAAATGTTTTTCACAGCTGGGGGTGGGGAGAACGTTTGCATTGTTATCAGTTGAATACAATTTAATTTCTATGCCTATAGAGCTGTAAAATAGCCCAGACAATCAAGGGCAAGCTAAGATGCACACCCCTATAGACCCTGATAATCCCAGAGCATCTGCCAGACAGCAGCACCGAGCCCTCCTCTGGAAGACAGCCCATAGTCACCTGTCAGTCAGCTCCTGAGTTTTTGATAGCTCTTCTCTTGTCCAAACACCCACCCTCCCTCCCTCCCTTCCTCCTCCCCTCCCTCCCTCCCTCCCTCTCTTCTTTCTGATTGACACATAATAATGGTACATATTTATGGGGTACAAGTGAAATTTTGATTCATGTGTACCTTGTGTAATGATCAAATTGGGTAATTAGCATATTCATCCCCTTAAACTTTTATCATGTCTTTACGGTGAGTACATTCAATCTCTCATCCAGCCCTTTTGAGACAAACCTGCATTATTGCTGACTGCACTCACCCTGTTGGGCAGTGGAACACCAGAACCTCTTCCTCTTGTTGACCTGGAAAGTTGTACCCCTTGACCAGCCTCTCTGCCTCCTCCTTCCTCTCTCCTCCCTATTCCTCTCAGGCTCTGGTGGTTACCCTTCTACTCCCATCTTCTGTGAGATCAACCGTTTATGAGGCTCTGCACAAATGAGGTCATGCAGTATTTGTCTTTCTGTGACTGGCTTATTTCACTTAGCATGATATCTTCCAGGTCCATCCTCTTTATCACAAATGACAGGACCTCGTCTTTGTATGGCTGAGTAATCTTCCATTGTGTATATATAGAGATCACATACTCTTTTTCAGCTGATGGATATTTAGGTTGATTCAAATCTTGGCTGCTGTGAATCTGTACTCCTATGTGTACTGATTATTATTTTGTAAAATTAGAGCATTATAATTATACATAGTATTTGGGTTCATTTTGGCAAAATCACACATGCCTGGAATTTGATTTCAATACCCATTCCCCCCCCCACGTTTCCTCCCCTCCTCCCTCCCCCTATTCTTCCTTCTCTCCTCTACTGATCTTTCTTTCACTCCATTATTAACTTATTTATGATTGGTACTTTCTACATGCACATAAGGATAGAATTCCCTTTGGTACCTTTACCTTGTAGGTAACATGATTTTGTTAGATTGATTTCATATTTTTCCCCTTTCCCTCCTTACCTCCCTCCCTCCCTCCCTTCTGTACTCCTCCTACTCCACTGACTCTCCCTATACCTTTATGATAACAGATCCCCTTTTCATCTGCCTTCCTTCATTTATTTTCTTTAGCTTTCACATATCAGAGAAAACATTGGACCTTTGATTTTCTCAGCCTGGCTTATTTCACTGAGCATGATTGTCTCCATTTCCATCAACTTAGCAGCAAATACCATCATTTCATTCTTCTTTGTGGCTCAGTAGTACTCAATTATGTCTATACACCACGTTTTCTTGATCCGTTCATCTATGATGGGCACCTGGATTGGTTCTATCATTTGGTTACTGTGAATTATGCTGCTACAAACATTGATGTGGCTATATTTCTAGAGTATGATGATTTTAGATATTTTGGATAAACACCAAGGACTAGGGTAGCTGGATCACATGGTGGTTCTATTCCTAGTTTTTTGAGGAATCTCCACACTGCTTTCCTGAGTGGTTGTACTAATTTGCAATCCCATCAACAATGTATGAGTGTTCCTTTTTCCTCACATCCTCCCCAGTATTTATTATTATTTGTGCTCTTGATCATTGCCATTCTTATGGGAGTGAAATGAAATCTTAATGTAGTTTTGATTTGTATTCTCCTGATTGCTGGAGATGTTGAACATTGTTTTATATATTTGTTGGCCATTTGTGCTTCTTATTTTGAAAAATTAGTTTTTGGTTCTTTGGCTCATATTATTGATGGGGATTTTTTTTGGCACTGAGTTGTTTTGAGTTGTTTATATGTGCAGAATATTAATGCCCTTCAGAGGAGTGACTGGCAAAGATTTTCTCCCATTCCAGAGGCTATCTCTTTGCTCTATTATTCCTTTGTGGTGCAGAAACTTTTTAAATTTGATGGCATCCCAATTATTGATTTTTTGGTTTTATTTCTTGAGCTTTAGGGGTCTTGTTAAGGAAGTCAGTTCCTGTTCCTATAAGATGGAGGGTTGACCTTTAGGTTTTCTTCTAAGAGTTGCAATTCCTAATACCTAGGTCTTTGATCCACTTTGATTTAACTTTTGTGCACAGTGAAAGATAAGAATCTAACTTCATTCTCTACATATGGATGGATATCCAGTTTTCCCAGCACCATGTATTAAAAATCTTCAACAATTCTTTTTGGCACCTTTGTCAAGAATCAAGTGGCTGTAAATATATGAGTTTGTCTTGGTGTCTTCTATTCTTTTTCATTCATCTTCATGTCTATTTTTATGCCAATACCATGCTGTTTTTCTACTATAGCTCTGTAGTTTAATTTGAAATCAGGTATTGTGATGCCACCTGCATCACCTTTTTCTTTTTTAAAATAGTTTTAGTTGTAGATAGATACAGTACCTTTTATTTATTTATTTATTTAGATGTGGTGCTGAGGATCGAACCCAGTGCCTCATACATCCCAGACAAACGCTCTACCTCTGAGCCACAACCCCAGCCCTACTGCATCACTTTTCTCGTTCAGAATGGCTTTGGCTATTGTGAGTTTCTTATTCTTCCAAATGAATTTTAGAACTGATTTTTTTAGTTCTGTAAAGAATGTAATTGGTATTTTGATGGGGATTGCATTGAATCTGTATATTGCTTTTGGTAGTGTGGCCATTTTGACAAAATTAATTTTGCTAACCAGGAATATGGAAGGGCTTTCCATCTCCTATCATCCTCTTCAATTTCTTTCTTCAGTGTTCTATAATTTTCATTGTAGAGGTCTCTCACTTCCTTAGTTAGAGTCATTACCAGGTATTTTTTTTTTTTGAGATTATTGCAAAAGAGATGGGTTTCCTGATTTATTTCTCAGCTGAATTGCTGGTGGGGTATAGAAAAGTTATTGATTTATGAGTGTTGATCTTGTATCCTGGTACTTTATTATCTCTAAAAGTTTTCTGGTGAAATTTTTTAGTCCTCTAAATACAGGATCATGTCATCAGGAAGCAGTGATAATTTGACTTTTTCTTTTTAAATTTATATCCCTTTAATTTCCTTCTCTTGACTGATTGATCTGGCTAGAGTCCCAGGAACTACATTGAATAGAAGTGGTGAGAATGGACGTTCTTCTCTTCTTCCTGATTTTAGAGGAAAATTTTTTAGTTTAGTATGGCATTGGCTTTGGGCTTGTTATACATAGCTTTTATAATGCTGAGGTAAATTCTTTCTATCCCTAGTTTCTCCAGTGTTTTTAATATGATTGTTGCTGTACTTTATCAAAGGCCTTTTCTGCATTTATTGAGATGATCATATGGTTTTTGTTCTTAATTCTATTTAAGTGGTGAATTATATTTGCTGATCTGCATATGTTTAAACAACCTTGATCTCTGTGAGGAAGCCCACTTGATCATGGTATATTATCTTCTTCATGTCTCTTCAAATGAAGTTAAATAATGTTAAGGATATTTGCATCTATGTTCATCACAGATATTTGTCTGAAGTTTTCTTTCCTAGATGACTCTCTGTCTGGTTTTGGTATCAGAGTTATACTTGCTTCCCTGAATGTGTTTGGGAGTGTTCCCTCTCTTTCAATTTCATGGAATAACTTGGGAAAAACTAGTATTAGCTCTTTTTTAAAGGTCTGGTAGAACTCAGCTGAGGATCCATCTGATTCTGGGCCTTTCTTTGTTAGTAGGCTTTTATTTTTTGGTGCTGAAGATTGAATCCAGGGGTGCTTACCCACTGAGATGCACCCCCAACCCTTTTTATTTTGAAACAGGTTCTCACCAATTTGCTTAGGGCTTTGCTAAGTTGCTGTTATCATCCTTGAATTTGTGGTCCTTCTGCCTCAGCCTCCCAAGTTTCTGGGATCACAGTTGTGTACCACCACACCCAGATGCTGGAAGGCTTTTAATTGCTGTTTCAATTTCATTACTTGATATTGGTTTGTTTAAGTTTTCTGTATCTTCCTGGTTCCATTTAGTCAGATCATATGTATATAGAAATTTGTCAGTGTCTTCTAGATTTCACAGATTATTGGAGTATAAATTTTCAAAGTAGTTTCTAATGATCATCTGGATTTCAGAAGTATCTGTGGTGATATCTCCTTTATTATCTCTAATTATGTTCATTTTGGTCTTCTCTCTTTTAGTTAGTTTGGTTAAAGGTTCATCATTATCATTTATCTTTTCAAAGAACCAGCTCCTTGTGTTGATCTTATGTATTTTTTTTCTCAATTTCTTTAACTTTGGCTCCAATCTTTATCATTTCTTGTCTTCTACTGATTTGGAAGTTAGTTTGTTCTTCTTTATAAGGCCTTTGATTGGAAAATAAGCTTACTTATTTGGGATCTCTCTACTTTTTAAAAATGTAGGCACTCAATGCAATTAATTTTCCTTTTAATATGGCTTTCATACCTTTCCCCAAATTTTGGTGTGTCATATTGTTGTTTTCATTTTTTCCTAATATTTTCTTGATTTCTTCTTTGCTCCATTCTTCATTTAAACAGTATTGTTTAATCTTCATGTGTTTATGTGATTTCTATTATTTTTATTGCTGTGTTTCATTCCATTAAGGTCCAGTGGAATACACAAGCTTACATCATTTTTTTTGTATCTGCTAAGACTTATATTGTAACCTAGACTATGTTCTATTTTGAAAAAGGTTCCATGAAGTGCTGAGAAGGTAAATTCAACTCTTTTGAGATGAAACATTCTGCAGATGTCTATTAAATCCATTCAATTTATACTATTATTTAGGTTATACATACCTTTATTGATTTTATTATTTGATGACTTGGTCTATTGGTGAGAAGGGTGTGTTAAAATTACACATTGTTATTATATTAGGGTCTATCTAGGATTTAATATCAAGGAGTAATGTAACTGGGTGTGTTGACATTTGGGGCATACATATTTGCCATTGTTTTATCTTCTTGTTGAATTATTCCCTTTGTTAGGATGTAACAGCCTTCTTTATCTCTTCTGATTAACTTTTGCTTGAAATCAGCTTTGTCAGATATGTGAATAGTTACTCCATCTTGTTTTCAGAATTCATTTGCATGGATTTTTATCCATCCTTTCATTTCCAGGCTTTCAGTGTCTTTGCCTGTGAGATGATTCTCTTGCAAACAGGATCCAGCTGGATCTTGTTTTTTCATCAATTCTACTAATCTATGTCTTTTAATTGTGGAGTTTAGACCATTTATATTCAGTGTTGTTATGGATATCTGTTTATAGTTTGTTGCCATTTGATTTTTTTGTTATATTTAATTCTGTTTTGATTCTTGTTTAGATGATTAGTCTTTTATTAATCTTCATTTATTTGGGAGTTTTGGGATTTTTTTTGGGGGGGGAGGATTCCACTGTGTGCAATTTATCTTTAGAATTCTTTGTAGTGTTGGCTTGGTTGTCATGTATTTTTTCAGTTTATCCTTGTTTTGGAAGGTTTTTATTTCCCCATCAAATATGAAAGAGAGCTTTATTTGGGTACAGTAATCTTGGTTGACAATTGTTTTCTTTTAGAGATTGAAATATCTCAATCCAGGCCCTCCTTAATTTTAGTGTCTAAGTTGATAAGTCAGAAGTGAGCCTTATTGATTGGTTTCCTCTAAATGTGACCTGATGTTTCTCTCCTGCAGCTTTAATATTCTTTCCTTATTTTCTATGTTAGGCATTTTTATTATGATGTGTCTTGGAGAACTTCTCTTCTGATCAAGTCTATTTGGGATCTTGTTTGTGGATGTCTATCTCACTTATGATATGTATGGGGAAAGTGTTCTGTGACTATCTTGTTGAAAATGTTCTTAATGCCTTTAGTTCTTCATGCCTTTATCTCCATCTTTTCTTCTATCCTGATGATTCTCAGGTTTGGTCTCTTGATGTTTTTACAGAGTTCATGTACATTCTAATCATGTTCTATTATTTTTCCCTTTTATATTACTCTGTGTATTAAGTTCATGTATCCCGTATTCAAGGCCTGACGATCTGTTTTAAAGGGTTGAGGTAGTATTTTCTATACAATCTAATTTGTTGATGATGTTTTCAAGTGAATTTTAAAATTTGATTCATGTGTCTTTCATTTCTAGGAGTTCTGATTGGTTTATTTTTAATATTTCTATTTTTTATGGAAATGGTTTTTCATATCTTGAATTTTCTCTCTTAATTAATTCCTTAGATCTTACTTTAGTTCATTGTACATTTCAATAATCAGTTTTTAATAATAAGAATTTCATCCACTTCCATATCTATGAGATCCTTTGTTGGGGCATTATGAATTTGTGTGTGTGTGTGTGTGGAGGGGGGAGAATTTGTTTGCCTGTTTCCTCAAGTTTTCAGAGGTCCTATACTTGTGCAATTGAGTTTGTTTCTCCTTACTCTTCTATATGTGTGTCTTTATGTGTAGTTCTTTTCAATTCTAGTATTTCTTTCTGTTTTTGATATATGAGTAAATGTTGATGGATGGTCCTGAAGTTCCCCTTTGGTTGTTCTTTCTTGGGGCCTGGTTTTTGGTTTGGGGGTTTTCATCTCCAAGTTTTATGAGTTGAAGTAATGTTTAGGTTCAGGTGGGGCTAGATAATATGTGGGGTGAGATTCACTGTTGTTTGGATTGTGAGTATTTCTCAGCAGCAGAGTCTCTACTCTGTAATTTTGAAGTGGCCCAATCACTTTCCATCCCCCTCTTAGAGGGAGGAAGGAGCCAGGAATAACATTGAAGTCATTAACAGATTGTATAGTTTTAAGATAAATGCCCAATGTCTACTTTGACATATGTAATATTACCACCTATATAGGAATGGTGGGGGTTAGCATTTAACATCAGCTTGAGCAATACAAAACTGTCCACTATTTCAGGCATTCTACATCAGATGTTTACTATGCTGTCCACCATATTAATTATCATGTCAACATGAAGGGGGTGAATTACATAAACTATATAATTTTACTATTTGGTGGGATTATGGTTTCTTATGTAAAGAGAAAATAGGGTGGGTAGAAAATATTTTTAAAAAGTGATCAGAGGAGATGCAGGAGGTTGGTAGTAGATGCTGGCTGTAAGGAAGAAAGAATAAAAGATTTCCTAAAGTAATAAAGAGAGGAAGTGGAAACAGAAATTTGGTTGTTAATAGGGGAAGAGAGTGAAGAAGTAGAGATAAGAGGGGAAAGAACCATGGTACAAAACAACTAGCAACTGTAAGATCAAATCAACTCACACCTGCATATAATTGAATCCTACCTAAGACAAATCAAGGCTAAATAATAAGTGTAGAAGGAAGCAATTAATGTGAAAATAAAATTACACAAATATTCATATATTTTTCAAACCTATCCATGCAGTGACTATATACCTCCCCCCATCCACAAAATCATGCATAATGGAAAAAAGTAAAAAGTAATATAATATGGTGAAGTGAAATTTGAAAAAAAAAATTAAATAGTTAAAATTTACAAAGAAGGATAAAAAGTATGAATATGGCAGAAAGAAGAAAAAAGAAGTGAAAAAAAAGAGAGAAAAATTTAAAAATTCTTGCTGAGAAATAAAGGGCTTATTTCTGCTGAGGTGGTCAATCTGTTGGCCAGGATGGATTTCCATTGTTTGTATTTGCTTTTGGCTCTGTAACCCTTGGCTTGGGGGTTGGGGGTCCTTAGGCCCAATGCATCTGTGTTCCTCACTTAGCTTCCAGGCTTCGCGACTGGGAAACACAACTGGTTGTAGTACATTTCAGCTTTGAGTCGTCTGGTACATGATGGGCTCAATACAATTTGGGTATTGACAAAATGTGCATTTCTGTGGTGGAGGTGCTAGAGTTCTAAACTAGAGATTTCGGTAATTGGAGTTTAGTCTTTTTAAAAAAAAATTTTTTATTTGTTCTTTTTAGTTATACATGACAGTAGAACGTATTTGGACATATCCCGCACACATGGAGTATAACTTCCCATTCTTGAGGTTGTGCATGAGGTGGAGTCACACTGGTCGTGTATGTATATATGAACATTGGATAGTTATATTCCTATTCATTCTACTGCCTTTCCCATTTCCATCCCCTGTCTCTTGGGGTTTAGTCTTGACTGAACTTTGGAACTCTTGGTAGGAGTTTGAGAGTTGATCCACAAGCTGGACTGCTGGGGAGATGTCCCACTCTGCAGGATGTCTGGATCTCTAGGGTCTCTGATAAAATCCACTTTTAGGGAAGAGGGATGGCACCTCCACAGGCTTCAGCTTCACTATTATGAATACTAATTACTGGGTATCTGCTGCGGGGTACAGATGCTCCTGTGTGGTCACTATAGCATCAACAGCAAAAGTAGCTTTCTCCCGTGGGATCCAGAGCCTGAATGGCTCAGACATAATTTTCTTCACGCCTAATTCAACCTCTTAGGTTCAGGTGCCTTCTGGAAATTGTTTTAAGTTGGCTCAGGCGTTCCCAATCTCCTGTCTCTGCTCGAGGTTGCACTGCCTGGTGGCGGCCAGAACTACTCTTACTGATTATCCCTGATCACAAATGAAGGCTGGTCTTGCTGTCTCTTACCTGGCTATTTATAGAGTGTATAGACCTCCTTGAACTTGCCTTGAAAACCTAGAGCATGCGTTCTCAATGGTGTGATGTTGCCCCTAGTGTTCTCACTGGGATGAAGGAAGTTCTACATTTATATATGAAGCATGGACATGTGGACAAGCACTGTGCTATTCAAGTTTTGTTGGGGGAACACTTAGGGAAAAATGGCTAAAAAGTCTCCTTAAGTGGGTACTAAGACTGCTGCTACTACTACCAACTACTATTAATAGTTGAGAAATACTGGTCTGGAGATATACAGTATTGAGCAATGACTAAAGCCACACCACTAATATCCATCCAGGTACTTTCCCAAAGCGATTGCTGATTGGAATTTTAGGAAACCCTATTAGTTGCTACCCCAAGACTAGGAAACCAAGGCCAAGACTTTCGTGTTGGATGTCAGCAGAAGAGCTAAGAAATTTGAGTGAATTCCTCTTCTTGAGGTCCCCAGATTTTCTGAGATTTCTGGACTTTCTACCACATGAGGCATTCTCCAGAACTCTCGTTCCTTAAGCGTGCCTTTTCATATCTGACCCTTGCATGACGGTCCAGGTATGGTCTTTGTGCACAATCCATCTATCCAATCTCATCCTAAGGCAGGTTATTTTAAATGGTGCCAAATTTTGCCCACGTAAGAATCAAAAGAGAGGAAGAGACACGTTTCTGGGTCTCAAAGTTCCCCCATCAGGGTGAAGAGCTATTTGGGGTCTTTTAAAAGGGCAGTACTAGTTGTGGGGAGGACTGTGTGTGTTGACCATCTGACACCTGCCTTGCTGACTATTGGCCAAAACTGGGAAGAGAACCCATTTGTAAGTCGCATGGACAGGGCCGGTTGGATGGGTGGGAGGGAAGAGGGAGACATGGAGGCGGAGACCTGGTGGTTGGAGGTTGGTGGTGGCCGTCTCTGGATGGGATTCTGATGGAGAAGAGAGGGAAGGAGAGGAAGTGAACACAGGGTGCTGGGGCAGGGCGGGGTCCTTCCCAGACAGACAGGGCCTTCCCACCTGCCTGCTTCTCTCCCAGATCTCCACCCAGCGCAAGATCAACATTTACAACATCCTCCAGGAGATCATCCAGCAGGAGGGGGAGCTGGAGGAGCCGTGTGTGCAGAGGCTGGTCTCCGTTGCCTCCAAGGAGATGAGGGAGATCTCCGAGGTAGCTGGCTGGGCTCCATCATGCCTCCCCCCCACAGCCCAGGAGCTGGGGCCTCTGGGGGGCTGGGGATGCCCAAGGCCCTGGGGCAGTCACTTCTGGGTCGGGGCTGGGTGGGGGAAGGCTGAGCCCGAGCCAGGAGGATGGCTCCTGGGATCGTAGGGGTTTGTGAAGTCCTCGCCACAGGTGGCCCCCGTCCCATCCCCTGCAGGTGGAGGGCTACACAAAGGCAGAGGTGGCCAGTGACACGCTGGTGGCTCTGTCGCGGAACCACTTCAGCCTGGTCATGTATGAGCTGCAGCACCACCTCAAGCCCCTCCACCTCATGGACGAGTTTGTCGTCGTCACCTTGGCCAAGCTGGCCAATGGCAACGGTGGGTTGGGCCCGGTTTCTGCCCTCTGGCCTCGCCCCGGTCCTTGTGTCTCCATGGCTCTTTTCTTTCCTCGCCTTATCCTCTCCGTGGCTTCTGTGTCTCTCAGGTTTTAGGACTCTCGGTCTCAGCCTCTCACTTCTGTCTTATCCCTGCCCCCCCCCCTTTTCCTCTCCCTGCCTCAGTTTTTGTCTTCCCACCTCTGTTTCCCTCTTTCCTTCTCTCCCTCCCTCTCCTTTCACCCCTGCGGTGGGCGCTGCCTCAGTGATGAGTAGAACACCCATGGCCCTTGTCCTCAGGAGTGGCTGTAAGCAGGCAAACACCTCCTACCAGGAGCTGAAGGGCATGACAGGGAGATCCTAGTGGCCGTTGGAGACCAGGGTGAGGGCAGGGGCTCTCATCCTGTAGGGCCTCGGTGGGGAAGCCATATTTAGGCAGAGACCCGAAAGACGAGAGAGGATGTCTGGGTAAAGAAGAGGGTAGAGGAGAAGATTCCACGTGCAGAGGAACACTATGCACCAAGTCCCTGTGGCAGGAAAGAGCTTGAATTATCTGAAGAACCGAGACGTGGCTGGGGCTGGAGTTGGGAAGCTGGGGGAGATGGGCACAAGTGAGGGGAGAGGTAGGCAGGGCCCGGTGGCCGTGGGCAGTCTGGACTTTATTTGAGGACACCGGAGCTTCTGAAGGGTTCCAAGCAGCTGTTGTCTGGTGACATTTGGGTTCCGGGATGACCATTCTGGCTGGAGTGTGTCTGGAGGTGTGATAGGAGGTGAAGGTGGCTCGGGCTGCCATGCCCTCGGTGAGCGGTGGATAGTCGTGAGATGGCCCTGGCAGGTGGGACGTGGAGGTGCATTGTGTGGGGGGAGAAGGCCCAGAGGGGCCAAGCGCTGTGTGTCGGCTAGGTTTGCTTCCTGAGATGCGAAGCACTAGAAGAGCAGGAGGGCTCCAATTAAGAAATGTGGTTCTGAGAGATGTCTCGACAGAGAGGCCACGTGGGCAGCTGACTTCGGGATGTACAGGTCAGAGGGCAGGTCTGCCCTCTGTTCCCAGCAGCCTGTGATGGCAGGTGGCATTCAAAGCCATTGGGACCCAGAGAGTAAAGGTAGAGCGGGAAGAACTGGGGACAAGGACCCAGCCTGGAGGAGCCCAACATGGAGAAGCCCTAGAAGGAAAGGGAGGAAGGTGGAGTCCTGAGGCCTGTTGTGGAGAGCACACTGCTCCTCAGTTCCGACAGCCCCATCCAGGTGGACAACGTCCTAAGTCCAAAAATTCACCTAACCTCCCGAATACCGTGGCTTAGTGACACAGGGCACCGCAGAGCTTGGTCGTTTCCCCTGGTGCCTGTCAAACCGACTGGGAGCTGCTGGTGGCCTGTGGCTCCCAGCATTACAGGAGAGTAGTGCCCCATGTCACTAGCCTAGGAGAAGGTCCACTTTCAAAACTGGAAGTACAGATTCTCCTGAATGCCTGTCACTTTGTACCACTGTCAAGTCAAAAGCCGCAAGTCCTTGCAATTCAGGAAGGGCCAAAGCACCCCATGTGTCCACTTCTGCTGAGAGGGCCAGTGGGCGAGGCTGGAGGAGGCGCAGGAGTTGCCTGGGTGCTGGGCACGGAGGCCTGTGGGAGGCCAACAGAGGAGGGGCTGCAGCCGGGCGGCCGGCAGGGGCACGGAGGGGCCTAGGTCTGTGGATGCTGCTGCCAAAGATCCCGGAGAAAGGGAGCCCCCGGGGGACGTAGGCCTTTTTACTTCATTATTATCAATATACATGGTTTTTATTGTTCCAAGTCTGAAGAAGTTGGCGGGAGGTGCTGTCAGTGTGGGAGGCGGGGCGGGGCTCGTAGGGAGGGACAAGTCCTCCTGGAGGATGACCCTGTCACGGGTCCCCTTTCTTCCATCTCTCTACACTTCCTCTCTACACACCCCGGGGACCCTCCGTGGGGCCCGATGTGCTCCAGGAGCCTGGACTGCTTTTCCCCTGCTTCTCTGTGGTGCTTTGGGCCCCTGTCCCCCTGCTCTGCCCCTCCCTCCCCTCCCTCCCCTCCTCCTGCCTGCCTCCTCCTCCTTCCCCACGTCCTTCCCCCTCCTTTCACACAGGGTGGAATCCCACGCTACTTCCTGAGGCCCCAGGAGGTACGGGTTCCCTGGATCTGGACTGTCAGGGACTGGAGGCGGTAGGCAGTGGGACTTTCCTCTCGGCCTTGCCCTGGCTCCGCCCTGCAGTGACTTCTGTGACCTCTGTCCCCATCCCGCAGTGTTTGAGTTCATGCCATACATGGGCATCACTCTGGCTACCATATTCACGATGCTGAGGCTGGCCAACGAAGCCAAGATGCGCCAGGTGATATGTAGCGGTGCGTGTCCACGTGTGTCTGTGGGTCTGTCCTGGTCAGAGTCAGGGAGGGGGACGCAGGGTGAGGAGAAGGTAGAGGAATCTTGAGCAAGAGGTAGGTTCTTCATTTCCCCAGACATTTGCTCAGTCTCCTGTTTGGCCTCTGATCGGTCTCCTGGGGTCAGGTGGCTGAGACACGTGGAGGCCTTTTACAAGACCATGGCATAGGGGGTAGAGGCCGTCGTGTGCCTCTGTAGCTTGCTCTGTAGTTCAGCATTTGAGACCAGAGAGGGGGTGGACGTTCAAAGAAGGGGACGTCAGGGGAAACCTCTCCCTTTAGGTTAGACTCGGTCATGTCTTTAATGCAATTTAAATCTGATCAGCTTGCCCAGAGCACGGATGACTTAACATTTATTTTCTTGATGATCAAGAAAAGGAGGGTCGAGCGTGTTTACTGGGCTCTGCATGGGAATCCCCAGGACGTGGGAAGAGAGTCGTATTCCAGGCCCCACCTCAGACCCTGCCTCAAGGGCAAGGGGCTTGGACACCCCTGTGTGCTCGACTGTCACCCAGGTGGCACAACTGGGGAGCCAAGGGGGTGAGAAGGGGGTGAGAAGGGGGGAGGGTCTCAGCAACCCAGAGATGGGCTAGGAAGATTCGGCTCTGCTTCCGGCCCCTCTGGCCCCATCCGCCACCTCTGCTGCCGGCAGCCATGGAGACCTTCTGTGAGACGGTGCAGTTTTACCTGAGGCACCTGGAGGACAGCGTGTACCCCGTGATGACCGAGGAGCAGTTTGCTCTGAAGCTGTTCCCCATATACCGCTACTTCGTGACCGTGTGGCTGAGGCACCACAACCCCGAGGTGAGCTGTGCCCTTCCAGGGCACCTGTTCCCCTTTGCCACACTCAGCAGACTGGGCTGGGAAGTGCTGAGGGACCCCGGGTCCAGCCTCTCTAGGGTTCTCTAGGGGCTAGAGAAGCTGTGACCCGCGAAAGGGCAGAGCTAGCCACGTGGAGGGTGCTTAGCCGCATGGACCCATCTAGCTTGCTTTGTGAGCTGGACCCTGTAAAGGCCCCTGAGAGACGTTAGATGTGGGCTCCTTGCTTCAGTGCGACGTGCGGGTGTCCTCTGTCTTGTCCGCAGGAGCTAGTTCCACTCTGACTCTAGGGACTAGGACTATTTTAACGAGGAAACTGAGGCCCACAGAGGTTCTGTACCCACCCGAGGTTACCTGATTGTAGGTGGGACCCCAGGGTAGTGTGGCCATGCTGTACTGTCCCTGCAGCCTTGGGTCCCACTCTGCCTCAGGTCCGTCCTCCTCTGTGTCCTTGGAGTCAGTGGGTGGGGCTGAGATCACGGGCCTAGCTGGGACTTTGGGGACCCCATTTCCTGGGCAGGTGAAGATGGGGGTTGTCAAGTCCCTGAAGCCCATGCTGAGCCTCCTCCTGCCCAACGATGAGCTGCGGGAGCAGGTCTACGACTACATCCCCCTGCTGCTGGCCGAGTACCAGGGCAGCCTGGAGGCCATCTTCATCACACAGGTGAGGCAGAAGGCCCAGGAGGTTTGGGTCCCCAAGTGTCCAGGGGAGTCATCTGGGTGGAAGGTGAGGACGCACATATTTTGATGTCCTATCAACAGACCCCACATCTGTACCTACAAGGGGCTGAGGAGCTTGGTGCTTGTCGGGTTTATGGAAAATGAACTCTGTCATTCCAGGTGGAAGGCACCAGCCCTAAAGGGTCTTGGAAGGCCCTAGGGGACCATGGCCTTTGTGTCAATTTAGTAGGACTGCTGTGATTAGGAATCGCAAGGGTCTTGGGATCCTTAACTAATTATGTCTGCAAAGACCCTATTTCCAAATAAGGTCACATTCTGAAGTTCCAGGTGGATGTGGATTTGGGGAGGACACCATTCAACCTGCAGCAGCCTTTGGCGCGTCTGAGATGGAGATGCTGCCAGGTTCCAAGTGGAGGCATGGTCTGGGCTGACGGCTACTGTAAAGGGGCCATTCATCCACAAACAAGGCTGGCACTTAGCTGCAAAAGCAAGAAGCAGAAATGAAAGTGATGGAAATGGGGAACCATCCATAGATCTTTCTAGCAAAAGGAAGATGAACAGGCCTGGGTGATGTGTTCAGAATGTGCTCAGCACAGGCACTTCCCAGGCTTCACTGTGCCTGGGAATCACCTGGGCCTGGTGGGGATTACCAGCGGGTCTGTGTTTCTAATTAGCCCCTGGGGAGGCTGGAGCCACCAGTCAATGGCCCACAGAGTAGCAAGCACCTAGTCTGACCCTGAGTTGGTAGAAGGCCACCTGCAACCATTTGTCCATCCATTGCAGGTTTTGAGACAGATTCTGGAAGTGTCGGTTGTCACCAACACCCCCATCCCCCAAATGCAGCTAAACCCCATTTTCTCGGAGCTGCATGTGCAGGTGAGTCTGGCAAGCTCAGCTGCGACCTCAGGGTGGGTCTGCAGGAAGCAGCTGCAGGAGGTGGCCTCGCCCTGGCTCACTCTTGAGCCTCCTGCATCCTGCGGGGTGCAGGCACAGTCAGGCTGGGCTGCCTGTGTCTCCTGCCCCTGAGATCTCCCCTGTCCTCCCTGCATCCCCGTCCCCAGGTGTGCACCAAGGCCCCAGCCCAGCATCAGTACAGCAGCCAGAACCTGATGGAGATTGTGCACTGCTTCATAGCCCTCGGTGAGCCTCGGCCACAGGGCCCTCGCCCCTGCCCGCAGGTCTGCCGGGAGCCTCACCGAGTCCCAGCAAGGCCAGAGGGAGTGACGAAGGGGCTTATTCCACTCCACAGCTCGCTCTTACCCCAAGGAGCTGATGAAGTTCTTCTTCAGCCAGATGGAGGTGGGTAAGGAGGCCATCCGCGTGGGGACACTGACCCTGATTCGGGCTGTGGTGAGCGCGGAAGGTGAGCATCAGTGGGCAGGTGGGGTGGCAGAGGGGGTGTGTGTGCGTCTGGGCCACTGCCTCTGCCCCTTAGAGACACTGCTGTGGCCCCAGGGAGCCATGTCTCTTAGTGGCTCCTTATTTTTCTAACTGTGACTCTAACCAGCACTCTGGCCCACCCCAGCCTCTGAGTCTGGATTTCCCTATGGACCTTTAAAGGGGGTCCAAAGGCCAGATCTACAGTATAACCACACCTGTGGGCGTGACCACAGTGGCCCATGGATTCCATGCCTACCCTTAACCTCTTTCTAATCCCTGAGCCCCAATTCCAAACCTGGCCTTGGTATCAAGGTAACAGATCTCCCCACCAATTCCCTACTGACATGGCACCTATGAGTTTGAACAAAGTGCCCTCTGGGACAGCGTGTGCCTTGAGGGTACTTAATGGTTGGAAGAACCGCTTGGCCTTGAAGCTGCATGCCTCTGTGCAGTGCAGACTGTGGGCTGGGAAGGGGTAACTAGGCCGGGGTGGGGGACAGCACAGAGGTTGTGAGGGAGATGGGCAAGGAACACGGGTGTCAGGAGAGGAGATCTTCAATGCCTGGAGGCTTCCAGGGGGAAAGTGCTGGCTTTCCTTCTCCTCTGCGTAGCGAGTCTCACTGGAGTAAGCCCAGAGAGCCCAGGATGAAAGACGGGCCTTCCCCCCACCCCCCAAGACCCCTAAGATGGGCCACCACATGTCAGAGAGGGTGGGAGTAGGTGTGTCTCAACACGGGCACACCGCAGGGTGGGTCCCCCAGATGGGATGAGGCGTGGTTGCCAGAGTGGGCAGGAGCCAGGTGGCTCCTGAAGCCCCTTCCAGCCCTTAGCAGTGCCAGTTCCCAGATGTCTCACCCGACAGGACTGGGTACTGGGTGCTGAATTCTTGCCCTGGGGCCCTCCCCACACCAGCAAACCGTGGCCCTGTTCCCCTCAGGTGAGGATGGCTATTCTCCGCATCATCGGCCAGTTGGCTCTGTCAGGCTACCAGGACCGGATCAAAGGTTGGGGCCTGAAATACGTGTCTGTGCAGCTGACCCTGTCCACCTACAAGCTGGTGAGTGACCCTGACATGCACACCATGGAGCAGATGGACTTTGGAAATGCCTCCAAAGCATTGAGCATGAATGCTACTTTATGGACCTGTGTTTACGACGCAAGGGCATAGGGGCACAGTAAGCCCAGAGGTCCAGGTGTGTGCAGGAGACACACAGGCAGGAGACCTGTGCATAGCAGGGAGCATCCGGGAGACCAGTGTCTGGGTATGGATTCCCCAGGGGAGTAAGAAGACCACCCCTGAGACCACAGCAAACCTCTGCTAGCCCTCCAGCAGGGGCCCTTCGTTCTGTCTTCCAGACAAATCACCGGGACAACTTTTATCAGAGGGACTTGGAGGAGAAGATGGTCCACAAAGTCACCATGGACACCGTGAAGATCATAACCTCTTCTGTCAGTGGCATGACCAATGTGAGTCCACTCCTTGCCCAGCCAGCCGCCATGGTAGAGCCAATGGCTCCTGTCCGCACCTGGAAGACTGGAGAGGAATGGGCATGCGGTGGCTCTGCGCTCTCACCTCTTCCATGCTCACTGTCTGCAGCAGCTGGGGTTTGGGGGGGTCTTTGTCTTCCACTTCCTGAGCTCTTTCCCTTCAAAATCCAATTCCAGAGCCATGTATTTTGTGGGTGTGTTTGTGTATGTGTGTAAGGAAACAGTCCATGAGCATTTAGCAAGTTCCTGCTGCGTGAAAGACGTGAAGGTACAGGCTAGGAGGAGGACTCAACATGATCACAGGGAACCCAGAGTTATAGAGAAACAACTTTCAATTGCAATGAAATGTGACATAGCAATAAGATAGGAAAAATTTACTATAAAAGCATCAAGGAGGGGATGTAAATCTGACTGTCACAACTGGCAAGCACAGCTGGGTCATCTGCCCAGCATGCAACTCCAGAGGATTTGGGGTCAGGAAAGGGGCCTAGACAAAGACAGTGTATGGGTGTAGGTCTGGTATTAGGCTGGCAGGCAGGGTGTGAGACAGCTCTAACTGGGTGAATGCCACCGAGACCCTCCTGACAAAGGCCGGGCTGGCAGGAGTCAGTGTAGGCTGAGTGTGTCAGTGGTGTCTGAGGCCAGCTCTGAGGAAGTTGGCTGGGGCCTATGCTGTGCATGTAGCCTGCCAGTCTTGGATGGCCATGGGATGCCTCCAGCTGGCCATGGGATGCCTCCAGGTTCCTTTTCCCCTGCCCACCCCAGGAGTTCTGGGTACGGCTCCTGTGCTACATCATGGAGACAGACTACACGGAGGCCTTGACACCCATCTGCATCAGCCTCACGAACCTGGCGGAGCGCCAGCTCCACAGCAAGGACGCAGAAGCAAGCATGAGTGGCAAGTGCAAACACGGTGAGCAGGAGCCCTGAGCCCGCTGGTGGGACCTGGCTGCTGGGTCTGTTCCTTGTCACCGTTCCCCAAGTCCCCTCAACAAAATTCTCTAGGAAGCGCCCAGAATGCACCTTGCCATATCTGAGGAGGTGCTGGAGTCCTGTGGAACTTCCTCCTGGTAGCACACTCTTCATGTCCCCATGTCCCCAGTCCACACCCCTGGCCCAGACCCCACCTTGGGGGCCTCCTGCTCAGGCTCTCTCCAGGTGTGGTCTTTCTGGGTCTCTGTTCTGTCTGACCTCTCTGAGTCAGATAGAGGGACTATAGTTGCTCATCCAGGTCTTCTGTAAACTGACCCCATGATGGTCCACCCCAGGGTGGACACTGTTAACACCAGACTCTCGGAAAAGCAGCTATGCCCATCTACTATGGATTGCTCTGTCCCCCTCCCTCCCACTTCCAGTGCTGAGGGGGCTGCTCTCACGGGCTTGGGGCTTCACAGGGATGGCTGTGACTAGTGATGTTGGTAATTTAGTTAGGCCTTCAGGATCCATGGTCTGCCTAGCTGGCCCCCTGAGGTCTTCCTCATGGCCCTTTTAACTTTGGGACTGGGTCCTCTCCTGGGCTCCAACACCTGAAACTTCTTAGCAGGCCTGGCCCCTCCCTTGTTTATCCATCCAAGTCCCGTGAGTTTGCTTTGCATGGGCTCATTGACTCCCAAAGCCTGCAGGGGACCGGACGGGTGGGAGCAGGCTTTCTAATTACTGCTGGCTCAAGGGAATCCAAGGTTCACAATAGGGGACAAAACACTATCATGGCAAGTCTGGTAACCATTGCAACGACCACCCAGGGGTAAGGTCTGATACAGTACCTCCTGCACTCAGCACATCAGCATGAGTTTCCCTTGTGCTGAGTCAACTATAATGATGTTCTTTATTGGAAAGTCCCCTGTGCTGACCCAGTTTCTGGATGGAGTCATGCTGGGAAGGCACCTCCCAGGGTCAAGTCCCCCTCGGGGTATGTGGGCACGTCCTGGTATGGGATGGGCAGCCTCAGTTCAAGTTGCATCTCCTTCCTCAGTGGACCTGCCTGCACCTCAGAAGCTGCTGGCCCGTCTCTTGGTGAGTGGCTGACCTGCACATGCCCGGGCCTGGCAAGGCTATGCCCTGTGGTGCCTCTCTCTTGAACTGTTCATTCCCTGAGCCCCAGGAGCAGAGAGCCAGGGTGCAATGAGGGAGCTGGGTGCTTAGCAGGACAGAGTGTCCCAGACCCCTATTGTCCCTGTTGGGGAGAAGTGGCAGGGGCAGTGTGCTCAGATGGCCAACCGAGCTTCCTCTGCCCAGAGCATCTCCAGGACACTATCAATGGGCTGCCTGCCCCTGGGGGTGAGGGTGAGGGGTCTGTCCTGTGGATATAATCCATGCTCCACTGAGGCTTGGGGTGGATGAGGAGGCCAGGCCTGGCCTCTCTTGCCCCACCCCCATCAGCATTCTCTGTAAGGGCCTCTCTGTCCTGGAGATCCTTGGACTCTGTTTGAAAACCGCCCACCTTCACCTCCACTTACAGTGAGGGCATGAACCCCAAGACGGAGGGAGGTGTCAGGCCCTGCTGCGCTCATGACCTGGTATTTTGCAGGTGCTGATGTCGTCACCCTACAAGGGGGAGGGCCGTGGGATCGCTATGCTGCAACTCCTGAGGACCCTGAGCCACAGCATTGCACCCACCATGGCCAGTGTGTGGGAGCAGGAGATCCCCCTGCTGATCCGGTACCTGGAAGGTGAGGTGCCCACCTCGTGTGTTCACTGGGCACAGATTGCACGGCTTGGGCACCAGGAACCTAAGCTCCAGGTGGACCCACGTGGCCTACTTTGGTCCTGAGAGCTGGCCAAGGAGCGGGAGGTGGGGAGGGAAGTGCTGCTGGCCAAGGGCTCTTGTGGAGGCCTGGGGTGGCAGCAGGGTGCTGACCAGGGACGACAGAGGGGCAGCCCGTGCCACCAGCTGTGTGCCCCCACAGAACACACAGAGTTCACTTGGAATCAGAAGGCCTGGGAAGACAAGCTCATTCAGGTAAGGGCGGCCAGGCTGCCGAGACCTGGATGGGTGGGAGAGCCAGTGGATGGGAGGGCACTGGTGGGGCTGGACGAGGAGGAGAGCTGAGGAATGGGAGGGCATTGGTGGGGTTGGACAGGCAGGAGAGCTGAGGAATGGGAGGGCATTGGTGGGGCTGGACAGGGAGGAGAGCCAGTGGATGGGAGGGCATTGGTGGGGCTGGGCAGGCAGGAGAGCTGGTGGATGGGAGGGCATTGGTGGTGTTGGCTTGCGAGGTTTAGGGTCCCCTAAAGGACATGTTCTCCTTCTGTCAGAGAAGACTTGGAAAGCATAACGTCCCTAGCTATAATCTCTCATCAGGGAGACCCCAGAGAACCCAGCGCCTGGGGATGCATCAGTGTGGCATCTGTCCTGCCAGCCCCCAAAGGCACAGCCATCCCCTACCCACAGACACCAAGCATTCGTGCTGGATTGGGGCTCCATGGACTGTGAGCGAGAGATTTGAGGAAGGATACCCAGAGAGGGCAAGCCATTACTCAAGATCATACAGCATTCCCAGGGCCCAGCAGGGAGCAGGGCTGGTGTCCATGCATCTTCTTTCTCCCCAGTTTCTGAGACTTTCCCTCAAGACAACGCGGGGGACCAGCTGGAGCCTGCGCCTGAGCAAGGAGCTGAACAACCAGATCGGGAGCTTTGATAGCCCCTCTTTGGAAAAGGTTTGTCCCCACAGCACAGAGCATTTGGATAGGGAATGGGGAGTGCAGAGGGTCCCCACGTGCGGGAGACCAGCAGGACCCTGGCTGTTTGCAGTTCCTGGGAGAAGGGGCGGTTGGAATAGTCCAGGGAGTCTTAGTTTTTTGTTCTGTTCCATCTGGGTCTTTGATTTGTTTATGTTCCAGATTCTGGTTGGTAATCACATGAAAAATGATTTGAAAATCCTTTTTTTGTACAAAACTAAACAATTGTTGAAAGAAATCAGGGAAGGTCTCAATAAGTGGCAAGCACCTGTGTTCACAGACATAGGATTATAAAGATGGTGATTCTCCCCAAATTTATGTACAGATTCAACTCCTCCATAATCCCAGTTAGCTTCCCGCCCCCTCGTACACTGACGATCTAATCCTCAGATTCATATGAAAATGCAAGGGGCCCAGAGTAGCCAACAAAACTTACCTCCTGATTCCAATCTTCCGACCCAGCTGCAGTAAGTAAGACAGGGTGGTCCTCACATAAGGATAGACAGGAAATAGCACTGAGAGTCTAGAAATAAACTCTCACATTTATGGTGAATAGATTTTTCAATAAGGGTGCCAAGACAATTCAACAGGCAAAGAATAATCTTTTCAACAAATGGTGCTAGAACAACTGGATGTCCACGTGTAAAAAGAATGGAATTGGACCCCTTCCTCACACCATACACACACATTAGAATGGGTAGTTGGCAAAAATAAGAGCTGAAAGTGTAAAATTCTTAGAAGAAAACTTAGGCATAAGACTTCATGACTTTGGTCTAGGAAAGACCTTCTGAGATAGGACATCAGAAAAGAATAGGTGATAAGAGAAAGAAAAAAATAGAATGAGCATCATAAAAATTAAAATCTCTTGCACTGAAAATAGTACCATTGAAAGGATGACCCACAGAATGGAAGAACATATTTGCAAATCAAACATTTGTACAATGTGTGCACACACACACACTTGTGCATACACACACACACACAGCAACTTATTAATACAAAGACAGGTCAACTAAAAATGAAAAAGGAATGTAAATAGACTTTTCTTCAAAGATGATGTATATATGGCCAGTAATCACACGAAAAATGTTCAAAGTCACTACTACCATTAGGAAATAGAAATCCTAACCACAAAAAAATGTCAATTAATACCCACTGGGACAAAAGAGAGATGATAATGCGTTGTTATCAAGGGTGGAGAGATGGAACCTTCATATGTTGCTTTGTTTGTTCCTGGGGGGGATATAAATTGGTGCAACAGCTTTGGAGCATAGTTTGGCATTTTGTTAAAATGGTAAATACATAGTTACTATATGATGTAGCAATTCTACTCCTAATCATTCACAGCTAGAAGAAATGAAAACCTATGTCCACATAAAACTTATACATTAATTGTTCATTGTATCAATATCCCCAAGGTGACAACAACCTAAATGTCCCTTAGTGGATGAACAGATAAACGAAAATGGTACATCTATGCAATGGAATAGTATTCAGCCGTGAAAAGATAGGAAGTACTAATACATACCACCTCTAAAGTGAATCATGAAAACAAAGAAGCCAGATGCAAGGGAACACAAAGGACCATGTGTTCAATGATTCTATTTATATAAAATGTTCAGAATAGACACATTTCGAGGTTAAAAAAATAGATTTGTGGTTTTCAGGGGCAGGAGGACTTTGGAATGACTACAAATGGGTATGGAGTTCCTTTTGGGGTGACAAAATGTTCTAAATTTAAGTAAATATGTGATGATAGTTGCACAACTCTGAATATACCCTTGAATTTGTATGCCTTGGATGGATGAGTTTTATGGCATATGAACTGTATCTCAATTTAGATGTTTTAGAAAATGTTTTTAAGTTACCAACACAAATTCTATTTGTTAAATATGTTCTCTTCCTAATTGAGTGTGTAAAATAACAGCAAAGTGTGCCTTACAGATTTCTTCCACTAGCTGAACACTGTAGCTTTGTATGCATATGGTTAAGTAGGATGATTTAAAGCCCATTTGAAAAAAAGTTGTAGGTGGCATTGAATAAGCAAGTGCATGAAGTTCAACGTGCCACAGTAACTCTGCTAGTCCAAGCAAGTAAATATGTGAATAAACAGATTTTTAAGAAGAATTTCAGTGGCTCAGATAACTTGAAAACCCAACTAGATACCACATAATAAGGAACCCCATGGAGACCCTCCCTGTCCTCCCTCTCCTGCTGACATTCCCAGGAAGCAGGGAGTAGATGGTGACAGATGTGTACAGCCAGTCCTTTCCCAAAATTAATGTGCAAAAACCAAAAAAAAAAAATCATCTTTCCAATATGCAAATATAACAGCAAAATAAAGTGAAAAAAGACTCCATTCAAAGTCCCAACATGATGAGACACATAAACAAATAAAATCAGGGGCATATGAGCCAGGCATGGTGGCACACGCCTGTAATCCCAGTGGCTTGGGAGGCTGAGGCAGGAGGATCATGAGTTCAAGGCCAGCCTCAGCAACTTAGTGAGGCCCTAAGCAACTTAGCAAGGCCCTATCTAAATAAAATATGAAAAGCGCTGGGATGTGGCTCAGTGGTTAAGCACCTCTGGATTCAATTCTGTGTACAAAAAAAAAAAAAAAATAGGGAACTTGTGACATAGGTGGAACCAGGGTGGCGAACAGTGGTGAGACAGGAAGTGAGGAAGACCTGAGCCAGCGACACGGCTCCTGTAGCTCCTGTGCTCGAGCAGGAGCCTCAGTGTGCAAAGGGGTCCACCTTGGTTTCCCCTGAGCAATGGTGTCACTTACTCCCAGTCAGAGTCCTTCAGGGGGCGTTGGTGGCAATGTGACGCCTGTGCAGGCGATTCCACATTAAAGCTGAGGTTGGGGCCGGGCTGGGCTCAGTGGATAGCGCTCGCCTAGCCCGGGCGAGGCGCTGGGTTCAATCCTCAGCACCACATTAAAAACAAGTCAATCATTAAAGTTGGGATGTCATCTGCAACTCTAAATGCTTTTCTAAGAAAGCCGTGCTGTCCCCTGGCTCTCTTGTGCACTGATGTCTTTGCTGTGTTCGGGGAGAAGAAACCCTTCCTCAACGTGCTTTCACGTTTCTCAGGATTTTCTTTCATTTCTTCACTCAGGTGACCTTGGAAATATTCAATCAGGTGAACCTCCACTCCCCCCTCCACCTATTATGAATCAGCGTCTGCATATCAGAAGGAACATTTGGCCTTTGGATCTTTGTGCATTGGCTTCTTTGACTTAGCATGGTAGTCTCCAGTTCCATTCTTTTACTGGCCAATGACATAATTTTGTTTTTCTTTATGGCTGAGTAATATTTCATTGTGTGTATGGGCCACATTTTCTTTATCCATTCATCTGTTGAAGAGCACCTGGGTTGGTTCCATAGCTTAGCTATTGCAAATTGACCTGCTATAAACATTGTTGTAGCTGCATCACTACAGTATGCTGATTTTAAGTCCTTTGGGTATAGACCAAGGAGTGCAATAACTGGGTTAAATAGTGGTTCTATTCCATGTTTTCTGAGGAATCTTCATACTGCTTTCCATAGTGGTTGCACCAAATTGCAGTCTCACCAGCAATGGATGAGTGTGCCTTTTCCCCCACATCTTCACCAGCATTTATTGTTATTTGTATTCTTGATAATTGCCATTCTGATTAGAATGAGATGAAATCTCAGAGTAGTTTTAATTTGCATTTATCTAATTGCTAGTCATGTTGAACAATTTTTTTCATATGTTTGTCGGTCGATTGTATTTCTTCTTCTGTGAAATGTCTGTTCAGTTCCTTTGGCCATTTATTAATCGGGTTATTTGGTTTTCTGGTGTTAAGTTTTTTGAGTTCTTTATATATCCTGGAGATTAGTGCTCTATCTGAGATGCAGGTGCCAAATATTTTCTCCCATTATGTAGAGTCTCTCTTCGCATTATTGATTGTTTCCTTTGCTGTGAAGAAGCTTTTTAGTTTGATACCATCCCATTTTTGATTATTGATCTTACTTTTGTGCTTTAGGAGTCTTGTTGAGGAATTTGGTCCTAAACTGACATGATGGAGGTTTGGGACTACTTTTCTTCCAGTACGCACAGGTCTCTGGTCTAGAGCCTAGGTCC
This sequence comes from Marmota marmota marmota, assembly GCF_001458135.2. Lineage (NCBI taxonomy): Eukaryota > Metazoa > Chordata > Mammalia > Rodentia > Sciuridae > Marmota > Marmota marmota. The sequence goes on from NW_026000005.1 coordinate 48,250,637, forward strand.
TTGATTCACTCTGAGTTGATTTTTGTGCAGGATGAGAGATAAGGGTCTAATTTCATTTTGTTACATATGGATTTCCAGTTTTTCTAGCAGCATTTGTTGAAGAGGCTATCTTTTCTCCAATGTATGTTTATGGTGCCTTTGTCTGCACTTATGCATTTATGTGGGTTTGTCTCTGTGCCTTCTATTCTGTGCCATTGGTCTTCATGTCTGTTTTGGTGCCAGTAACATGCTCTTTCTGTAACTATTGCTCTGTAGTATAGTGTAAGATCTGGTGTTGTGATGCCTCCTGCTTTACATTTCTTGCTGAGGATTGCTTTGGCTATTCTAGGCCTCTTGTTTTTCCAAATGAATTTCATGACTGCTTTTTCTATTTCTATGAAGAACATCATCAGAACATTAATGGGAATTGCATTAAATTTGTATAAAGCTTTAATTTAATTTAATTGCATTAAATCTGTACGGTCATTTTGACAATATTAATTCTTCCTATCCAAGAAGACTGGCAATCTTTCCATCTTTTAAGGTCTTCTTTACTTTCTTTCTTTAGTGTTCTGTAGTTTTCATTGTAGATGACTTTCACTTCTTTTGTTAGATTGATTCTCAAGTATATTTTTTTGAGGTTATTGTGAATGGAATTATTTTCCTAATTTCTCTTTCAGTTGATTCACCACTGATGTTTAGGAATGTATTTGATTTATGAGTGTTAATTTTATATCCTCCTACTTTGCTTAATTCATTTCTATAAGTTTTTTCTAGTGCAGTTTTTGGGTCTTCTAAATATAAATCATGTCAGCAAAAAGGAAGAGTTCTTCTTTTCCAAATCATATCTCTTTAATAGAGTTTCCAGGACTATGTTGAATAGAAGTGGTGAAAGAGGGCAGCCCTGTCTTGTTCCAGTTTTTGGAGGGAATGCTTTCAGTTTTTCTCCACTTAGAAAGATGTTGGCTTTGGGTTTAGCATAGATAGCTTTTACATGTTGAAGTATGTTCCTATCATCTCTAGTTTTTCTAGTGTTTTGAACATGAATGGATGCTACATTTCGTCAAATGCTTTTTCTGCATCTATTGAGATAACCATGTAATTCTTGTCCTTAAGTCTATTGACGTGATGAATTAACTTTATTAATTTCCATATATTGAACCAATCTTGCATCCCTGGGATGAACCCCACTTGATCATGGTGCACCAACTTTTAAGTATGTTTTTTTTTTTTTTTGTATGTGATTTGCCAGTATTTTATTAAGAATTTTTGCATCTATGTTCATCAAGGATACTGGTCTGAAATTTTCTTTCTTTGATTTATCTTTGTCTGGTTTTGGTATCAGGTGATACTAGTCTCATAGAATGAGTTCGAAAGGGTTCCCTCCTTTTCTATTTCATGGAATAATTTGAGGAGGATTGGTGTTAGTTTTCCCTTGAAGGTCTGGTAGAACTCAGCTGAGATTCACCTGATCCTGGGCTTTTCTTTCCTTGTAGGCTTTTGATGGCATCATTGCTTGAAATTTCATTGCTTGAAATTGATCTATTTAAATTTTCTATGTCCTCCTGATTCAATTTGGGTAGGGCATATGTTTCTAGAAATTTGTCAATGTCTTCAAGATTTTTGGTTTTATTAGAATATAAATTTTCAAAATAGTTTCAGATTATTGTCTGTATTTTAGTTATGTCTGTTGTGATATTTCCTTTTTTATTGTGAATTTTAATGATTTGAATTTTTTCTCTTTCTCTTCATTAGCTTGGCTAAGGGTTTATCAACTATATTTTATTTTTTCAAAGAACCAATTTTTGTTTTGTCAATTTTTTTGATTGTTTTTTTTTTGTTTGTTTCAATTTCATTGATTTCAGCTCTGGTTTTAATTATTTCCTGTCTTCTACTGCTCTTATTAATTTGTTCTTATTTTTCTAGGGCTTTAAGATATAATGTTAGGTTATTTATTTGTTGACTTTCTATTCTTTTAATGAATCATCTCAATACAATGAGCTTTCCTCTTAGCACTGCCTTCATAGTATCCCAGAGATTTTAATATGTTTTATTGCTGTTCTCATTTACCTCTATATTTTTAAATTTCATGCTTGATTTCTTCTGCTATCCATTCAATAACATGCAATTTAGTTTCCAGGTGTTGGAATAGTTTCTATTTTTTATTAGTGATTTCTAATTTCATTCCATTATGATCTGATAGGATGCAAGCTGTTATCTCTGTTTCTTTTTATTGTTTGTTTGTTTTTTTGTATTTGCTGAGAGTTGCATTGTGGCCTAAGATATGGTCTATTTTGTCATGTTCCTCATGACAAAAACACTCAGGGTCACTCCAGGTGAACTGGGTTGCACGAAATAATCACATAAGAGACAGAGATACTTTTTTCTTTGGGGTCCTGTGACAGCTTCTCTGACCTTAAGGGTCCACAGAAAGAGAGAGAGTGAGCATGTGCTGAACCATTTTATTGAGGAGAAACCATTCAAATAAGGCAAGGGGTCAGGTGTCAGGGGGCTGAATCTAGCTTCATGATGTCTGCTGTCAGCAGATTGACTGACATCTAGGAAGGCCACACCCAAAGGCAGAGCAAGAGAAGGGAACACACAAAGGGCGTTTCCATGGAACATTCTATCCCAAACAGAGCAAACGGGTAATATTACAAAGGAACAGGTGAGTGTAGCTCAATCCATGGGTGACCCGCCTACATCTGAAGACACGCCCTCAGACTTCCTGGACCAGGGCGATGTCCAGGTCACTTCGAGATGTAGTGACAGTCAGAGCCTCTCTGCTCCAGGACGGAAAGAGCAAATAATTCAGAGTGGCTCCCCACACTATTTTAGAGAAGAATCGTGTGCTGCTATGAAGGAAGTGTTTTCAATCATTGATGGATGAAATATTTTATATATGTCTGTTTAGTCTAAATTATTAATTGAATGATTTAGTTCTATAGCTTCTTTATTTAGTTTTTGTTTGGAGGATATATCCAGTGGTGAGAGAGATGTTAAGGTTACTCAACTATTTTTGTGTTGTGGTCTATCTAATTCTTAAAATTGAGAAAGGTTTGTTTCATATATACATACACACACACACTCCATTGTTTGGGGCATAAATATTTATGCTTGTTATGTCTTATTTATGTATAATCCCCTTAAGCAGTATAATGTCCTCCTTTGTCCCTTCTGATTAACTTTGGCTTGAAGTCCATTTTACCTGATATGAGGATAGACACCCCTGCTTGTTTATGAGCTCCATGTGAATGGAATGTATAAATGTCCATGAACCATTAAGGTCACAATTAAATACAGAAAAGAAAAAAATCTTGATGGAGAGTTAAAGAATTCTTCCTGTTGGAGTTCACAAGACTCCCAGCTTCTCAGCAGTGTTAGGTGGGGTCTTCTGCAGGGTGCTGCTCCACCCTCTGGGTTGCTGGAGTGGGAGAGGTAATCCCATAGGCAGAATTCCTGGAGGCAGGGTTTAGGCTCAGGTGGCTCTAGGTGCTTTGCTGAATACCAGTTGGTCTGGAGATTTCAAATCAGCTCCCCTCCAGGGCCCAGCCATTGCCAGTCCACACTGGAAGTCTGCACCCCAGGACCTCCCCTGCGTTCCATTTCTGTGGTGGAGGAGCCCATCCTTAGTCCACTGGGTCACCTCTGGACCCCATGTTTCCTGGGCGTGATTCAGTCTCCAAACTCAATCTCTCCTGCCCTTCCCTTTTGAGTTGCGGGCCAAGTGCATCTCTTCCAGCCGATCCTGCAAGCAGCCAGGTTGGAGGTGGAGGGATAGAGCCGAGTGGGTTTTCACGTCCAGTACTCCCCTGTGTAAACCTCTCTCCAGGTTTGATTTCCTCCTGGTCACTTAGGCACACTGTGTCGTGCAGTGTGGGTTTTCCAGGTCTGCATTTCAGGCCAAACTCGGGTTTGCCAGAAAACAGCTTCCCTGATGCCGCAGCTGCAACACGGTTTCTTCCTCAGTCTCCGCACACTGCTGGGAGAGACAGGGGCTTCTTTCCTGCACAAGGATGTTGTGCACCGTGCCTGCGGGTTTAGTCGGGTGGTGCCTTTGATCTCTAAATTCACCATACCCAGACATGCTTTGGGCGGCCTAAAAATTCTCTAAAAATTCCCAAGCCACTTGGCTCGCAGAGGGACTGCTCAGGCTGGTGCCTCCGACTGTGCAGTGGCTGTGGCCTGGGGTTTCTTCCTCATTTTATTATAGCCAACCTCCCGAGTCCCCGATCTGCTTTGAATGTCCGGCTTAAATTCCAGACGAATCTCCCCCGTTTCCTGTTGTTGCTGTTGCTCACCCACCCGGAAGCTGCCCAAATGCTTTCCTGGTTTCACTCCGCTGAGCGGTCAGGAAAGCGACCTCCTGTATTCCACCATCTTGAAAACCCTGACCCGGGTTGGGGCTCTCAATAAGCCAGTGTTGGAACAGGAGCCTCAGAATGGGACCTCTTGGTTTTAAAGCCCGGTTCCACTTCCGGTGTGTTTTTCTCACCTCTGAATCCAACAGCATTTACCTTATCAAGTTACTGCGAGGATTACGTGATTCTTCTTATGCTTCCAAGTATAAAAGTAAAATTCTTACAGATAACGACAATAAAGAAACCACTAGAAAAATTGGGGAAAGAATACAGCCAGAAATTAAAAGGGGTAGTATGTCTCAGGAGGAGAACATGGAAAGACGGCCAACGTGACTAGTAATCAGAGAAGCAGGTCGACATGAGGATGCTCCAGACTCACTGAGCGTCCCTGGGTCAGGGAGTGGGTGGAGAGACGGGTGGGCCCCACTTACTAGGGAGAGGATTTGGCTTAGGCTGCTGAGATGTACACCACGCCTGCCTGTATACAACCAGACCTCCAGAAAAAAACTGAATATTTATTTTAAAGAATATAGGACTCACATAGATATATGTACAGTATAAGATGATAATAATCAATAATAATGATAAAAATCTGGAGGGATGTGTAGGAAGCCCTCCGCAACAGCGCCACCTGGAGGGGGAACGGGCGGTCTGAGCTCCCTCCCTCCCTCCCTCCCTCCCTCCCACTCTCCAGGGCTTTCTGTACCGGGCCTTGGGCTTCACCTTGGCCATGGGGCTGGAGGCTGACAAGGTGGAGCTGCTGCTGCTGGAGCTGCTGTACAAGACCGACTACAGCAACGACTTTGACCAGGAGGTGAGGGTGTCCACAGCCCCTCAAACCCCCCAGGCCCCTGTGGATCCCGGGGGACGTGTGTTCATTCATGTGCACATGCATGTGTGTGCACGTGTGCTCGCACCCTTGCTCTCCCCCTGCCCCAGGCCCTCACCCTGCCTGGCGGGGTCTCCCCACAGGGCGTGGTTCTATGCTTTGGCCTGTGTGCCCGGGGCCAGGCGAGGACCGTGCTCAACGTGCTCCAAGACTTCGAGGACAGGATCCAGGAGTCGGAGCAGTCCTGGCAGATCAGTGCCTGGCGGGTGAGGCCCCCCGCTCCACTCTGGCCTCCGGGCCTCTGAGCACAGCACAGCTGGTGTGCCGCGTTCCCCTGTGTCTCCCATTGCTTCGACGACTGAGAACATGTGAGGAGCACAGGGAGGGCCTTTGCAGGAGCCTGATATCGTCAAACAGTCGTCCCTGAACACTGGGTCCCTCAGTCCAGGTGGAAGCCTCCTGTGTGCAGGACCACCCATCAGCTGTGAGGGAGGGAGGTTGATGGGGACACCACCAACCAGAGGCCACTTGTGCACTCCTTCACACCTTCATCAAGGTCAAGGCTCCTACCAAAGATGCTGGGTTGGCGCTACCCACGTGCTAAGTGGACCGTGTATGCTGGAGGGGCCGTGTGTTGGAACAGGAGCCTCAGAATGTGACCGCTTGGTTTTAAATCCCGGTTCCACTTCTTGTGTGTTTTTCTCACCTATGAATTCAATAGCATTTACCTTATCAAGTCCCACTGTTTAGAGAAGAGGACATGGAAGTTTGTCCACATGCACAAACTTGGACAGGGGAAGCCAGGTCCCTTCTCTGGAGCCTCAGAAGACGATGCTGCAGGCTGGCTGAGCCACCATAGGAAACAATCTGCTGTCAGTGCCCTGGGCTTTGGCATTGACCTCACACCCCTGCCTGGAGTCTGGTTGTGTGGATGGAGAGAATTGAGCCTGTCCCTGGCTTCTGCTCCAGCTCCTCCCTCAGCAGGACTGAGACCCAGACCTACCCAAGGCTAGCAGTGCGTGGGGCCCCGGGCATCCTGTGCAAGGGAAGTCTGGCCTCCCACGGCTCCTCCCGCTCAGAGGGTGTGAGCACCAGGAAGGCCTGGCCACGGGTCCTCAGCTCAGGAGCATTGGCCTTGAGCAGGTGCCTACAGGGAAGGCGTGAAGCAGTACAAAGGCAGCCTCTGGGTAGGGGTGTCCCCTCAACCTCCCTTAGCCAATGGGTGGTCCTGGTGTCTGTCACTGGACTGAAGCCTCCTGGGGGGGAGGCAGGGCCCTGGGTCTGTCTTGCTCAGTGCTTCTTGTCATTCCTGGTGTGTATGGTAGGTGCTCAGCCCAGATGGAAATGAGTATGTTGGTGCGTGTGTGAACCAGGGCCAGGCACCCTGACACAGTCGTGGGGGCACTTGGTGACTCTGCAGCTGCTCCCCCCAGAGGGGCGAGCTGGGAAAGCCTGCGTCCCCAGTGGGCCTTGCCCTTCCTCACTGCCCCACAGAAAGACCACCCCTGGAGGCGGGAGACGGTGAAGAGTGCCCTCATGGTGATGTATGGCTGTGTGTCCTCTTACTGCCACCCCCAGATGCTCCTCTCCCACGTGGACACCCCCATCACCGCTAAGATCATTCACCACTACTCCAGCAGCTGCCAGGTAACCCACACGGGGCCGGGTGCCTCCCTTGAGCCTCGCTGCTGCATGCCCTGCATCACCTCCTGAGCAGTCCCTGCCCAGGAGACAGGCAGGAGTCCTCCCTGGTGCTCAGCCTTTGGGGAGCTCATTCCCCAGACTGGTATTCTTCCCAGTTCTTCAGGGTCACATAGGGAAGGAAGGGGACATCCCTCAAGAGCTGTGTGGGGTGAACCCTACCTTTTCCCAGATTCTCCTGCTCCCTCTGCCCTCATCTCTGGTCCACCTGACACTTGGCCCAGGCCTTGCCTAAAAGACAGGAAGTGGGCTTGTCTTCAAGATGCAAAGGAACTGGGTGCTTTCCTGAAATAGGGAGGAGAAAACAGGGTAAAGCAAAAGTTACTTCATTTTTATTTTTTGAAAAATGGTAAAATGCACACAACATTCAAATGACCATTGTAATCATGTTTAGGGAACAGCTCAATGACAGTAAGTACATCACATCACGGTGTAGCGTCACCCTTCTCCAGAACTCTTCATTTTGCAAAATGGAAACCCCGTCGCCATTAAACCCTGGCTCCCCACTTTTCCTCCCCCAACCCTGGCAATCACTGTCCCACCTTCCAGCTCTATAGTTCTGCTACTCCAGGTTCCTCACGTAAGTGGAATCATAGAGTAATTATCCAGTTATTGTATGTCAGTAATTCGTTCTACCTGCTTGGTGACACAGAGGGTCTCTGAAGCAGGCCACTGAGCTGCGTTGCTGCCCTCAGGCACAGATGTGGAGGCTTGGGGAGTGGCATCCTCTCTGGGGTCTGGGTGCTGTGTCCAGTGCAGCATCCCCCACAATGGGGCAGATGCCAAGTCAACGTGCTTCAAGGACAGACTGAGCCGACCCCTGCTCAGAGCATCCCCGACATTGAACCTTCTTCAGAGCAGAGGGGTCCAGGAGTGAGTCCCCAGGCTCGGGTTCCTTAGGAGCTCCCTCACAGACAGGATCCCCTTCCCATCCTTCTTCTGGACATAGGACATCAGCCTCAAAATGGCCTTCATGAAGGGTGTGGTGCAGGTGACCAGGGCCATCAGAAGCATCAAGGACCAAGAGGACTTCCACTTTGCTCAGAAGCCAACGCTGACTCGCCTGGTGATGGTGAGCAGGGTGGGGCTGCTCAGTCCTGGGAGGTGGGGGCTCTAACTCTCGTGACTGGTTTCTCCCGGGGGAGGTCCTCAGGGCATGTGTGGGAGGGCAAAGGGGCTTCAGAGCCCTCCCTGCCTCCTCCCCCCTTGAGCTGTCCAGCGGAGGAGTTCGGAGAACCGGCTTTGTACTGATGAAGGGTTCCATAGCCAGGAGAGTTTGAGAACCCGGGAGGGACCTCAGTTGACTGGGGCCCTGTGGTGTCCAGGGATGGTCATCAGAGGTCCGCTGTAGCCTTAGCGTTCCTCCTTGGGAGGGACTTAGGGGATGGTGATCTTCTAGAGGCAGGGCTTAGAGTGACATTTGCACAGGAAGTGTCAACTGTCCAAAGGCTGATGGGGCCTGTGGACACCCCATGCCCTTTGTCTCCAGACCTTCCCACCCCCACCATCCTGCCAAGGCCTTGGGCCCCTGGAAAGCGCCCAAGCTGTGCTGGATGTCCTGGGGGAGTGAGGTACGGGTGGAGCAGGAGACCTCGGGAGATGAGCACACGTGTGTCGTTTCACACCAGCCTGGCCCAGCCTGTGGAACAGGTGTGGAGTTCTGGATGAATAAAGGGATGTGGGCTCAGGCAGGGAAGTATGTGGCCAGGACACACGGCCTATCGGGTGTAGGCCTTGCTCCTTGTACTCTTTCCTGCCTCCCGAGATGCCAAAGGCCAAGTGAACAAACAAAAACCAGGACAGAGGTCTGGGATGATAGGGAACTTTACAAAGGGCCAGGTCTTCCCTGAGCCGATGCTGTGGAGTGCAGCCACTGTCCCCATCAGCCACGGACCTCCTGGGTGGTAGGAAGGTCACCACCTTCCTTGTGCTGCACAGGCGATCCTCAAGGTGGAACCCACTGACCACCTGGCCTCTCCCGTGCGGACAATGGCAATGGACGCCCTCTCGCACCTGAGGTGAGCTGGGCCTTTGTCTGAGCCCCGAGTGGCCCCTGGGCTTGGGGACAAAGCCCAAGGCACCCCTTGGTGCCCCCTCAGCGTTTGCACCTCCTCCTCCCTGCGTGCCTCTGTGTTGGGGTCTGGGGCAGCTGCTCCCTGGGGCAAAGGGCATCTAGAAGACGGGGTCGGCTCCTTCCCTGATTCCCAGCAACATTTCAAGTTGGATGCTTCTCCTGGAATGGCAGGAGGGCAGACGGTTTTGGGGTGGATGAGGGGTTTTGAGCAATGCCAAGGAGCATCGAGGGATATGGGGGTGGACTCAGCTGACAAACCCAGCACTATTTATGGATCTGTTTCTACAGGCAATACCATAGCAAAGGTGTGCCCTCCCCAGAGGTCCACCTGTGGGAGGGGAGGCAAGGGGGGCATCATGGATTTGTGGTTAATGTTTGAGGTGGTGGGGACATTTTCAGGGTACTTGACTTGCAGAGGACTGATTGTTACGGGGCCCTCCGAGAAGCCACGGGTGGCTCTAGGAGGCAGCCACAGGCGGATTGTAAGACATTACACTGACCCCAGCAGAGCACACGTCCAGTTACACGCTGGGTACTGGGCAGGACCGGGTCTTGGCCTCTCAGGGACTTCAGGCACGTAGGTCAGAGCTGACCGAGAGGGAAATGTTTGTAGGGGAACCAAAAGAAACAAGCAAGAGACTGAAAAGGAGGGCTGGGCGAAAATGCAATTGGCCTCTGTACAGTAGGGGCCACCAGAGGGTGTGGAGCCCGAGTCAGCCCTTGACTTCTGCTCTGGGCTGGGGCAGAGGGGCTGAGGGAAGCCAGGCGCCTTCAGGCAAGACGAGCTGGAAGTTAAGGTGGGATAGGGTCTGTCAGCCCCGGGGCACAACAGAACCACTGGGGAACTCTCAATAGTGCCATGCCCTGGTCCCACCCCAGGCCCTTCTGTAAGAATCCCTGAGCCTGGAAGTGGCCTGTGGGGGTCCTTGGGAGTTCTCCAGGTAATGCTAATGGCAACCATCTTGAGAAGCATTGGTGAGGGGATAGATGGTGTCTGAGCCCTGGTCCCCTGGTCAGCTGGCTCTCCCCCTGCAGTGTTAGTGAAGACACAGGAAGCCGGTGCACCCCAGAGGCTTTGGTTCACTACTAGGCCTGCAGCGGCCAGAGTTTCTGTGGCTAACAAACACCAAGTATTACACCTTGAAAATCCGGGGTTGGCACCAGATTTTCTCTGACTGAGATTGGGGAGGAAGGAGATTCTCAAGTTCAAAGCAGGCACTGGAAGTGGGAGAAGTGACCTGGGACCCCTGGATCTCTGCTTCGTTCAGAGATACAGCACTGGAGGCTGGTGGGCAGCAGACAGGGCCCCTGGGCAGGGATGGGATGTGCCTCTGGCTGGGTTGTGGGCAGCACAGGCTCCACTCCTCAGTGACTCTCCTCTTGTCAATGCCTCTTTCCACAGCAAACTGCGGCCTTTCTACTCCATAGAAGAAAGTAACGAGCTGATGGATATCAGTTTACATTCTGTCATTTCTCTCCAACCCCCTGGAGAGGACAACGAGTCTATTAAGGTAGGTACCCTCTTGGCCACCTCTTTTTCTGGGTCAGAACCTGGGTGTTTACTTTGACATGGGCAGAGTCCACCTTCCTGGGCCACGTGGTTAGAGGCAGCAAGGTGTAGAGGGCTCTACTAGTGTAAGGGTCAGGCGAAGCGTCGGAGAAAGAGACCACCAAGTGACCACTCATGCAATTGGCAGAAGGGGATTTATTGAACCAGCATGCTGGGGCTCTGTGCCCACTCAAGAAGGGAAAGCAGCCCAGAGCCCCGAGCAGGGGCTGAGCACTGCTTAAGTACACTTTTTGGGGAGGGCGGAGGGCTTTGTATACATCAGAACAAATCATCATGAGGCGCGGGAAAATTGAACAACAACTCCTGAACTAATCAGTTCATTCATTGGCGGGAACAGGTCAGGCTGGAGTGATAGGTCATTCCTAAGGAGGGGGTTACATTTAAACTGATTGGTCCAGGCCCTGCAATGCCTACGTGCGACCACACAGAGCCCTTCAGTTATTAAACAACCAAGTAGTCGGGGGAAATATTTACTGGGCAGTTCCAAGCATTGTCTTAACAGCTACAGAAATTTCAGGTTTTGCAGGTAGCATAGAAACCTAACAACACCTAATCCTTTACATTTTAACTCAGACCTTGCAGCTTAGAAACTTTACAACACCCGGTCTTTTACCCTTTAACTTTTACGCTTTAACTTCAATTTCTTTTACCCTTACACTAGTAAATACCAGGTAATACTAGCTGCTGTAACAGATAAACCCCCAAACCTCAGTGGTGCAACCAGATAAAAGTTTCTCATCCAAGCAAAGCCCAGTTGTCAGTGAGGTAGAATGTGGCTCTGCTTCATGCAGTTGTCACGAATCCAGGCTGACAGGGGCCCCCACCATCTCCAAAGCATAGCTCCTAGGGTCCTGGTGGGTATTGATTTCCCACCTGGACATGGGGAAAGAGAAAGCATGGAAAATTTGTGACCCATTCTGTCCTTCCATGGTCCAGAAGGCAGTCACATGACTCCAGCTAGACGCAGGGTCCTGGGACATGTGGTCCCTCACTGGAGGGACCAGCAACACTAGAAGAGAATGGATGCAGAACACTGGAAGTGGCCACCTCTGCTTCAAAGGCTGGTCCTAGGATAAGGAGTTGGGGGAATTGGGCTCTAGTTTTGTGAGATGGGTTCCTCTTACAAGATGGTCTTGCACTTCACATGGGAAGATGAGAGTGAATAGCTCACTGTGGGCAGCTGTTCAGGGCTGGCCATCAGGCCCTCTCCCCTCTGCACTCTGGCATGGATTCCTGCAGAGCCCAGTGGCTGACTGTGTGTAGCCCTCATGGCTGCCCTTCTGTCTCTTGGCCTTAGACTCTGTATGCCAACACGCTGAGGTCTCTGGAGCAGCTGATGGAGAGCCTCATGCAGAGGCAGCTGGACCCCCGGGGACTGCAGGAGATGGTGCACGTGAGTGGCTTGGCCAAGGGTGGGGAGCAAGAGGTGGTCACTCTTCCAGGGAGGAGGCTCGAGGGCCAGACTGTGGGAAGCAGGGTGGTGCATCAATACATTGTAGTGGTGACACCGCTGGTTATCGGTGGGTTATTGGTGACGAGTCCTGCTTCCCCACATGTTGAAGTCTGAACATCAGAGAAGCACCCGAGGCAAGCAGATAAAGCAGGGTTTATTTAAAAAGCCTGTGTCATAGGCTTCCCCCAGGAGGGAGGAGGGGGCCATAGCTGGTATCCTGGGGTCCCCAGGGTGACGTACGTGTTCTGCACTTTTTATGTGTCCTAGGATCCTTTGTTCTCCTGCTTTCCCCCCTAATCTTTCTCCTTCCTGCATGTGTGACTAGGCCCAGGAATGCTCATAGGCCAGAAGGTGGGAAAGAGGTGGACTGAAGGGGGAAGGGCAGGATGGAGTAGACAAGGACACATCAACAACCTTATAGCTCCCTGTAGGGAGGGGCAGTTCCTGGGACAGGTCACCTTGGCAACAGGTTGGAGGAGGGGTAGGTTCTTGATAAGATCCCTCAGGGGACAGTCCCCAACTTCCCAGACTCACTCAAAATTCGCCTCTTAGATCCGACCTGACTCGATTTACTATCTACACTGACTGCCTTTCTAATTCTGGCTTCTGTGGTTTTGTTTTGATTACATTTCACGTCTGCTGAAAAACTGCAAGAGTATAAAGTCACATTTCCCCCAATCCGTAATTCTTAACGTTTCTCCACATTCTCCCCTCTGGCTCTTCCTCATCACACACACACACACATGTTTTGAAGCATGGGAAGGTAACTACTCATAACTACTCACCTCAAGATCAAGAATGATCTATCACCACAGGACCATGATCAGAATCAGGGCACTGATTGTTGCTACATTGCTCTGTTAAAAACAATGATCCATATTGAAATTTCACTAATTGCCCCAGATAGGGTCCTTGATAGCCACTCCCAAGACCAGTCCCTTGCACGCTTTTAGTCGTGTGTCTCTTTCTTCTCCTTTAATCTGGAACAGTTCCTCCCTTTGTCCTTGTCTTTTTAAGCTTGGCGTTTTTGAAAGGCACTGGATGGTTCTTTTGTTTTTAAATTGGGCTTTCTTGTTACTGATCCTTTAGAGGTCTGATATATTCTGGGTATAGTATGCCAGTTACAGGATTTAAAAATATTTTCTTCTAATCTGTGGCTTTTCTTTTCCTAAATTCCCCAGTGTCTTGTGATGAAGAGACTTTTTAAATTTAGATGAAGTTTGATTTCTGTTCTTTTATGGATCATGTTTTGGGTGTCAAGTCTAAGAAATCTTTCCCTAACCTCAGATCACAGTGATTCTCTCCTGTGTTTTCTTCTAGAAGTTTTATATTTTCAGGTTTTATAATTACATTTCTGATATATTTTACATTAATCTCTGATAGATTTTGAGTTAATAGGATACACTTTGAATTATTTTGTATGATGTGAGGCACAGGTCAAAGTGTATTGAATTTTAGTGTCTTGGCATGTGGGTAGCCAGTTGTTACAGCATCATTTGTTGGAAGGACTGTCCTTTCCTCATGAATTAATGTTATGCTTGAATTCGGGACCCCCAAAAGACCATCAGAGACCAAGATCGATGTAAGCAGCAAAGAGGTGTTTATTGCGAGCTAGCACCGTCCTCCGCACACACAGCAACTGGTGACGCTGAGAGGCCCCGAGCCCAGGGTTTGCAGCAGTTTTATACATTCTTTGGAGAAGGCAGGGACCCCACATACATCCTAGCATCTCTTAGCAAATCATCACACACCGCGGGAAAATCAAATAACAACTCTAAAACATGATTAGCACATTCACTGGCGGGAACAAGTTGGGTAGGGGTGATTGGTTACTACAAGAGGGGGATTCATTTGAATTGATGGGTTTAAGCCAAGAGGGGTGTACATGCTGAACTACATGGTTTCCCAACACGTTATCAACCACCATAAACTACTGGGAGGGTCATCTGGCATCCCAGGTATTTTCCCTGACTCATGCTGATTGGTGGTTGCTAGGGGGTTGCTATGGCTCCCCACCTAGCCTGACTGAGTCAGGGACACCAGGCGCAGCAGATCTCTCTTGTTATTTGTAGATAAACAACTCAGCAGGGTGGGAATGTGCCTAGGAGTGCTCTGTGGGTTTTTCCAAGGACAAGGGTCACGCCCCCTTCCTTGGACAGGCTTTGCTCTGAGGTAGAGGCTGGTTTCTCAACATCAGTTTCTCAGTTAAAGCCAATCAGGCCAAGCTGACTGGTAGCATTGTTTCCTGTCTTTTATGACGTTCTGCCTTCTGGTTCTCTCGGTTACTGAGAGAGAGGTGCTGACCTCTGACTGTCACTGTGGACTTGTGGGTTTCTCTTTCCAGTGCTACGCATTTCTGCTCCGTGTATCCTTTAGCAGTGCTACTGGGTGTGGAAACATCGAGGACTGCTGTGACTTCGAGATGAACTGACCCTTTGTGGTGATTCGTGGCCCTCTTGTTCCATAGTAATTGTTAGTCAGCTTTCCATGGCTGTGACAAACCGCCTGGGCAAATCAGCTTAGGCGGAGGAAGTGTGCTTTTGGCTCCTGGTTCCTCAGCATTCAGCCCGTGGTGGGCCGGCTCCCTTTCCTTGAGCCTGGGGCAGGGCGGAACATCACGGCAGGAGTGCCTGGCTGAGGGGTCTGCTCACCTCGTGGCCACAGGAAAGCAAAGAGGAAGGGAGGAAGGATCCAGGGTCCCAACCGCCGTCCGAGGACACCCCCAAGGACACCCCCAGTGACCTAGCTTCTTTCCACTAGGCCTCACCTCCGAAGGTTCTGTTAGACCAGGACGCAAGAAAAGACCACTGACTCCAATTAAAATCAAATTAAAGCAAGCTTATTATTTCGACCGGCCGGGCTGCCTCTCCCTCCCAAAACGGCGGGAACAAGACAGCACCCCAGCTTTCCTACAGCCCAGCTTTATAGCCCAGAAAGTTACACAAAAGGGGGGTTACAGATAACAGAACTCTGACAAGCATCACACTAATGGTAGTTTACATTTTTTTGCTGGCCCCAACATGAGAATTTATGAGGACCATTAGAGCCTCAGAGAGGGTCGTTGTCTGGCCAGGGAAGGCCAATATTTATGAGGTGTCACTGAAGTTTCAGAGAGGGCTGCTATCTGGTCAGAGAGTCAGGCATGGGTGAGTTCAAGGCACGGGCAGGCATTCCAAGCAGGTTCAGAATTTGCAGTAATTTATAGTAAAGCCGAAATTATCTTTTCATGGCTTTGTGGCAAGATGGCTCCCAATTTTAATAAAAGATCAGGTTGGGTCTATCACTTCTGCCATTTCCCAGGGGTGTTCCAGGCTGGAGGCTGCGCCCTTGGCACAGGGCCTTTGGGAAGCACGCAAGATGCAAGCCACAATAGCAATGTCCCCGGCTCTGACAGGAACTGTGGTGTTTGGATGGCCCCAGGCCCATCTGGAGTGTGGTGGGCTGTGCTCCCGGCCCCTCGTTTAAGGCAGATGTTTGGAGCCAGGCTCAACACAGCAGCCCGATACCATCCCTGTGAAGATGCTGGGGACCCCCCTCTGCCCTCAGCCTCGTTTTCCTCCATAGTAAGCCTGTAAAGAATCCAGACGTGCCTGGAGCCATGCAGAAGCACTGAAAGTCAAACTCAGAGTGGGAGGTTTCAGGAGGGCCAAAGCTGGCCAGGGTAGGGCTGCCCAGGATTTTAAAGCCCACTTCTGTGTTCTGGGCTCTACACATAGCTCCTGGAGAAGTGGATCTTGTCAGAGAAAGAATGGGAACGGGAGAAGGCCACCAACCTCCACCTCCATCTCATGCAGATCTACGTGCAAAGTGTCGGCGTCTGCGTGAGTCCAGGGTCCCCAGCCCAGCTCAGCCTGCCACTCTGACCTCATAGAACTCCTCTCTCTCTGGGAGCTTCTGAAGTCAAATTCTGCCCTTGAAGAGCCCCTGGGAAGAGGCTGCCATGAGCAAGCCCCGGGCTCTGGGCGGGGCAGTGGGGAGAGGACAGGCCAGCAGCTTGGCCTGGACCAGGTTAGTGAGCCTGAGGCTTAGCCATGGTGAGGCCCTCTTTAAAAACCAAAGAGGACACTCACGTTTGAAACATGAGTGGAAAAAGAAGTCCACTTAGAACGAGGGAGTGCATTGCGACAGTCACAAATGGCTTGACAAGCACCACACCCTGGGGATGGCTGAGGGTGGGAGGATGGTGTCCCAGGGCTGAGGTGCAGCACAACCTCAGGCCTGGGGGTTGTGTGGGTGAGACCCTGGGGCACCTGGATGGAGGTGGGAGCAGCTTGGCCAAGTGCGGCAGGAGCTATGGCCAACATTAAGGCCATGTCAGGCCAGGTACTGTCAGGACACGTGACCTGGATTCCGTGATCTGTTCTCATAATGTCCCCGAAAGAGGAGGCGCCATTGTTTGCTCCACTTTACAGACAGGGAACGTGAGGAACTGAGAGGCCATGTCTCCTGCCCAGGCCACTCAGCTAGTGAGTAGGGAGGCCCATTTTACAGGAATGAGACAGGGGCCTGGATATAGAAACTGGGCCCCAGTTCAGAGCAGTGAGCAGGGCAGAGCTGACTCAGGGCGTGTCCCGAGGCCGGACCCTGATCCTGGCTGACCTCCTGCAGCGCCATACCGTGGCGCTGGGAGACTGAAGCCTGGGAGGAGGTGGATGGGGTAGCCTTCCTGTACCCAGAGCAGGGTGCCCAGCACAGGGTTCACCCTCTCTAGCCGTCATCGTGCTGCCTCTGGGCAGCCCCAGGTATGTGTGAGGACAGAGGTGTGAGCCCTGCTGTCCCCTGTCCCTCAGATTCCCCTGAAGCTGGGGCAGTTTGGCACACTGGTTGGACTCATTGCCCCATGCACCTGTGATACCCACCAAAGAACACGCGTGGCCTCAACTAATATCCTGTCCAGCCTGCTAGATCTTCACGGTATGGGGAGAGCCGGCCATGAGGGCCGGCCTCTGCGGGCAAACAGGCAGGCTGCAGGGGGAGGGTCGGCTGCAGGCCTGCCCTGGGGCAGTGTGACTGTCTGTGGGGTGGGTGGGAGACAAACAGGGCTGCCAGAGGAGAGTGGAGGGGGCCAGGGTGCACCAAGAGGCCACAGAAGGTTCCAGAAGGAGAGACCCAGGGGTTGATGCACTAAAGGCAGTGCTGGGCCAGGTCAGCTACGGATACCCAGGATACAGTGGGACTGGCTGGAGCTGAGCACCGGGGGACGCAGGGGGGCTGAGCTGTGCTAGAGGAGGTGTGGGCAGAGGCCACCCCTGGAAGAACAGCGAGAGCAGGTGCAAGAGGGATGGGATGTGCCGATGCTGGAGGGTGGCTCAGGCCTCTGCATCCAGGGCAGGAATTTGCCGCAGAGTGGCCTCGGCCAGACCCCGTCCTTGCCCACCAGGTCTGAAATTGTATTCCCAACAGCAAGCCAGACCTGCTCCTTATGGGATGCTGCCAAGGAGAAGGAGCTAGAGAAATGCAAGGAGGACATCCAGGACGCAGACGCCGACAAGGTCTTCTGTGCCTCCTCCAGGATTGCCAAGGTGATCACCGGCTGGTCCCCAGCCTCTGGCCATCTCTTGGGGTGGGCTTTCCTGGGCTGTCTGTGTCTCCCATGTTCTCCTCTAGGGGTTGCTACCTCCCCAGCCTTTTGTCCAAGGGATATATCCGTACTCAATGACCTGTGTAGGGCTCCTCACTGGGGCGCTGAGCACAGAGATGGTGCCTAACATTTCCTGGCCAAGTCCTCCTGGCACTTACAATGTGCTGCGCTGAGCATGGAGAGGGCCACAGGAATGGTCCGGAGCAGTCCTGTGTGCTAATGTCACACTAATGAAAGGAAGTGCCCAGACGAGGCTGCTGTCACCTGGATAGGCACCTTCCCTGCAAACAGGCCTTCGGTCGTGAGCTCCCCTTTGCCTGAGGGCGGAGCTGCTTCCTGGTGCAAAGGGGGCTTTTGGGGAGGCAGGATGAGCACAGGGCTCAGGGCGCAGGCCAGGCAGGCTGCAGGGCAGTGGAGTGGGGACAGGAGATTTGTGCGGGAGCATCCTGTGTGGGGTTCAGGGAGGGCGGGAGGCAGGCAGCGAGGACTGGGAGAGGTTGGTTGTGGGAGCGCTTTGATGTGGGAGGTGCTGAGTTGCTGTCTGAGCACCTCGTCAGCACAGTGAGAAGCTGGGCAGCGAGCCCCAAGAGGGCCATGGCCATGCCTCCTGGGTGGAGTAGGAGGAGCCAGGGGAGCGGGCTGGAACTCGGTTGTGCTCTGATCCTAGGTGGTCTGCATGGAGTTTAACTGTGACGAGGTGGTCTCACTCATCCAGAAACTCTGTGAGAACGTCGGGGCCATGGACCTGCCGCACGACAAGGCTGCTGTCACCTGGATAGGCACCTTCCTCCAGATGCGGGCCAGGGAGCTGGAGGATAAGGTGGCACAACTGCCCAGGGCCCTGGGTGGGGCTGGGGCTGACTCCTGAGACTGCCTCTCCCACAGCCCTGGGGCGGAGGAGGAGGAGGAGGAGGAGGAGGAGGAGGAGGAGGAGGAGAGGAGAGGAGGAGGAGGAGGAGAGGAGGAGAGGAGGAGGAGGAGGAGGGAGGAGGAGGAGAGGAGGAGGA
>NW_026000005.1:48269355-48292891 GCF_001458135.2 Marmota marmota marmota
GGAGAGATGAAGAGGAGGAGGAGAGGAGGAGGAGGAGGAGAGGAGGAGGAAGAAGAGGAGGAGGAGGAGGGGAGGAGGAGGGGAGGAGGAGGAGGAGAGGAGGAGGAAGAAGAGGAGAAGAGGAGGAGAGGAGGAGGAGAGGTGAAGAGCAGGAGGAGGAGGAGAGGTGAAGAGCAGGAGGAGGAGGAGAGGTGAGGAGGAGGAGGAGAGGAGGAGGACATAGCTAGAGTAGAGGCAACATGTTGACAGCACCCAGAGGCCATGGGACATGTCCCTCTCCTGGGGCTCACCCTCACCCTGAGTCCAAGGAAGAGATGGAAGCCTCTCTTTGGAGAGGTTCTGGTGTTGATGCTGGGGAGGGTCCTGGAGTCTTGCCCTGCCCACTGTTCTCCCTCAGGGAGAGGTGTCCCACAGGGCCTGATGCCCCAGTGATGCCTGTCCCCTCCCCAGGTGGCTGAGATCCTGGGTGCCATCCTGGTCCACCTGCCAGTGGTGGACCACCCGGAGGTGCGGCGCCTTCTCATTGAAGGCATCCTCTTGCTGGCTCACTACCACCAGGAGACTGTGCTCACATCACTCTTGAGGCAGCCCCTGCCCATGGAGAGGTGGGTGCCCAAAGGAGGAGGACATGTCCCAGAAGCCTGGGCCCAGGGGGGGTCAAAGCCAATTACCTGCATCTCATTAAGGGGTCCCCAGCCTCCAGGGAACCACTGACCCAGAGGCCAGACTTCCAAAGCCTCATCACACCCGCTGGACTCTGGGAGCTGTAGGTCTTCACGTGTCCTGGCTGTCCTGTCTGGGTCAGGCCAGGAAGTCCAGTACTGTCCCCTGATGGCAGCCCTTTCCTTTCCTGTGGGGACAGAGCCTCAGGCAGATGAGCCACAGCCTGAGAAAGCCCCTGAGATGCTCCAGTCCCTGTTCCTTTTAAAATGTGGCCTCAGAGGGGAAGGGGTTTACCAGGAGCCGCAGGGCAGCCCCTCCTCCTGGAGGCGTCTCTGGGAGCCAGCTCCTCCACAATGTCCTGTGTGGGGGCGGGGTCTCGCTGAAGGTGGGGACTGTGTTTGGGACAGCACTGGAACTCCCCTAGGGAGGCCCAGAAAGAGGCAGGAGTCCCCCCAGAGCAGCTAGGCTGTGCTGCCCCAGTAAGATGAGGGGGATGTCACACTAAGAGGCTGTAAGCCAAACCCAGGCCTCAGGCCCACAGCCAGGGCTGACCTTCCACTCCTAAAGGAGCCCTGCAGGGTCAGGTGGGAGTGCAGCTCAGGTTTTGTGATTTAATTTAATGAGGGTTGGTGGCACTTGGAGCAGTGCTGGAAAGTAGGGGCAGAGGGTAGTGCACTCCTAGTAGTGTGTCCCTAGGTCCTACTGGCATTCCTGGTGGCTACTGATGGTTGACCAACATCTGTTTTGGTCAGCTATCACTGCATAGTAAATGCCCCCAACTTAGTAGCTTTGAACACCCTGTCCTGAGCAGGGCTATCAATAGTTACTCAGAGGCGGATTGTCTTTAAATGCAAGTGTTTATCGACCACACCAATCTTCAAATATAAACAATTAATGCAAAAAGTGCTGGCTGTGCAGGAGCACCCCGACTAGCCTTCAGTGTGCACTGATTAAACACTATAAGCACAGCACACAATCCCAGGGCAACCACGAGCCCCAAAATACCTCCGATGCCTTGCGACTTCTCTTAGCCCAGAGCAGACGTTGTCCTGATCTGGTGGTTCTCTCCAGCCCATGGCTGGACATCAGGGAATGGTGCAGTCAGTCCAGGGACAGACAGCAAGGTGGCCAGTCTCACCAATGTCCTTGGAGAAAAAACTCTTCAATGTGGCAGGACCAGCAATTTAAATCGAGTTCCAAGTTGGTGGCGTACTTTGGTGATTGGTTACATCCAGTGAAAGTCAATGTCCATTGGTTATGTCCAGTGAGGTGATGTAATTGCAGCTGGCATGTTCTTTGTGCATGTCCAGGGAGCTGGGCTCCCTGTCAGTTGTAGCCAGTCATTGCTAAGCATCCCTGTGGCTAGTGGCCCTCACAGCTCCTTATCAATTGCAAGCAGACGTGACCAAGCAGCTCAGTGGCTGCTGTTCCTTATGGCCAGCTGAGTCCCAGCATGTTCCAGCATGTCTACTGCAGATGCTCCTTACAACCTCACAGTTTGTGAAGGTCAGGAGTGAGCACTTGTGTGGCAATTCACTCGGGGCCTCAGGAGACTGCAGTCAGGTGGAGCTCCTCCAGTTTCAGGCGACTGTGGTAGAATCCAGCTTCTTGCCATTATGGGACTGAGGGCCCTGTTTCCTGACCCCCATGATCTCTTTACCCTCGGCCCTAGCGAGTGTCTTTTGGGCCCCTCATCTGATTTCTACCTCTGACCCCCTCCCCTCTACTCTTTCCACAGCCCCAAACTCACCTCCCTGTGCTTGTGCGTGTGGTGTGGAGGGCTGGAATAGGCAGTTTAGGAGTCTCTTTGTTCTGTTCAGCCTTGTTAGACTTTTGCTTTAGCCCTTTATAACCTACTGATTCCCACCTCTGTCCCTCTGTACCTGGCGCGTTCAGACACCATCCTGGGCAGTAGAGCCAGAGACTTGAACTTGAGGACAAGGAAGACATTTCCTCTTGTAGTGCGGCTGGTCACCTGACTTCTGAAAGCCTTATTCTCCTTTTCTGTAGCATAGGGAGAGAAAAATACCTTCATATCTAAGACTCAT
Source organism: Marmota marmota marmota (assembly GCF_001458135.2). Taxonomy (NCBI): domain Eukaryota; kingdom Metazoa; phylum Chordata; class Mammalia; order Rodentia; family Sciuridae; genus Marmota; species Marmota marmota. Next base: position 48,272,067 of record NW_026000005.1, read on the forward strand.
TGGGAGAATTAGCTGATAAAATAACATCAGCAAACTGCCTGACATGCGTTGGGTCCTTGGAAGTATTTCTGTCCTTACAGTCTTCAAACATAACCAGTGGGACCCCAGGTGTTCCAAGGGGGCCATGGCTTTCCCAGCAGGACTATGAGCCTGGGCAGAAAAAGGGGCCTGAGCATGCAGTCGGGGACCTGGGTTCTAATTACGCAGAGTAACACCACCTCCCTGAGGTTCAGCTTCCAGAGTTCAGATAGTAGCTGGGGCCCTGCCAAGGGGTTGAAAGGGATTCTCCCTACCAGGGCACATGGCAGAAAACCCACTGACCTTGTGCCTGTCTTTGGCTAGCCACCTGACGGAGGTGTGGCTGACTGTGGCTCAGAATGTGCCTTTTGCACGGACTATGCTCCACGGCTTGATGGGCCGCCTGCAGTCGCGGTTCACCCCCAGGGTAAACGCCACCTCCAAGGCTGACATCTGGCGCCTGGCCGCAGTGGACCCCCTGATGGTGAGTGCCAGGGGCAGGCCCTGGGTCTTCTCAGAGGTCTCAGCGTAGAATTCCCAACACCTCTGGCCCTTCTCCCCTCAGACCCTGTGCACCATCCATCTGCTCCTGGAGAAGCTGGACAGGGAGGACAAGCTCCGGGACCTGTTCCCTGACCTCATCTACACCCTCCTGCTGCAGCTCAGCAGCAGCCTCAGGCCCGAGGCCGCCTCGCCTGTCCTGAAGACCTGGAGGCTGGTCCACACGGGGACCCTGCCCGAGGAGATGAACCTAGAGAGGTGCTTGAGGGCAGGTGGGCAGGTGGGTGGTCCATGGAGTTCAGGCAGCAGGCTTGGGCGGGACCTGGCCTCCACGGCTGGACCTCCCTGAGCAGCTGTCTGGGCCCATGAGTCACCTGCACGAGGGGGCGTAGGTTCCTCCTCCTGGTGGGGAGTTTCTGGAGGCTGATTTCACCATCCCTTTTATGTATGTGCAGCTGGCGTGGGTTTCAGTTTGCAGACCCACTCGGCCCCCTCAGCTCTTTGCATGGGGCCCAGCAGGGGTTGGGATCCCCACCTCCCAGACAGGAGAGCAGGGGCCCGGAGCCCAGCAGTACATCAGACCTGCCACCTCCTTCAGGATCACCATCAAGTCCATGCAGCTTTTGCTCAAGAGAATCAACAACGAGCGCTTGCTGCACGCCCTGGAAGAGCAGTCTGTGTGGGCACTGCTGGAGGACAGCCTGACCTTCCTGGAGGGAGTGGGCCTGCTGGCCAGGTGGGGCCCAGGCTCTCATGGGGTGGAGGGCACTGTGGGACAGAAGGCCTTTGTGACTGGCACCGCTGGATGCCTTGCATCTGGGGACACTGCCACACTGACCTGTGTCCCAGACTCTGGGGTGGCAGTGCACTGTAGGACAGTGGGAACCTTTCGTTCAAAACTTCCTGCTCCAGAGCAGATGTGAGGTCAGGGAGAGGAGGGGGCTAGCAGCAGGACCCGCCTGGGCAGCCCCTCCTGGGTCCTGATCACCACGAACAGCCCTCATCCCGTCCCACTTTTAGAAAAGCAGATGGAGACAGAGCATTTCACTGACAGCCCCTACTAAGCCCCTCAGACCCCCAGCCAGCGCCAAGCTGCAGAGCAGTGGTAGCACCCTGGTGTCCTTCACAGGCTGTGCCTGCAGAACATGGAGAGCTACAGGCTGAGGCTGTCGGAGCTGGTGCTCAGGGGCATGGCCTCCGAAGTCCTGAGCTGCCGCGTCAGCAGCACGGCCGTCTGCGTGGAGGTGAGGCCCGTGGCCCTGTGGGGTGGGCGGTGGGGTGGTGTCCTGGGCTCTCCTGCGATGGCTGGCCTCTGAGGCAGGCACCCAGTGGCTGAGGGTCCTCTGAGCTTCCTCCTTTGCATGCTCCTTGACTCCTTCGCTCCTTGGTCCAGGAGTAGTGCGGGTGGGCACCGTGGGGAGAGGCTGAGATGGCCCGTGCCCAAGACGGGCAGCCGAGGCATGGCAAGGGGAGGGGAATGACCTGGGCCAGCCAGGAAGGTGGGAGGGCCACAGCCATGTGGCCCAGCTGCTCTGCCAGGGGAGGGTTCGTGAGTCCTGAGGGAACTGACCAGAGACTGTGAGGGAGATTTTACTGGGCGCATGAAGTCCGATGTGCCCCAGGAACCCCAGAGCCCAGGACGGCAGCAAGCTTTGTGTGGAGCTCCTCCTAGTAGGACCGCACCTCCCTGCTGAGCAGGAAAACAGCCCCGGGTGCTATGGAGACCGTGGGTGCGGTGGGGTTCCCGTAAAGCTTTCCTGATGGACACTGACACTTGAGCTTCACGCGACTTCCACGGTCATGAAATCCCTCCACCATTGAAAACTACGAAAACGACTTTTGGCTTTGGACCACACAAAAACTCCTAGCCCAGTGCAAGACCAGCCTCAGACTTTCTAAGCTTTTACAAGTTCTCAGGCTCCACTGTGAACCCCGAAAAATGACGGTGGGAAGAGATTTACACAGGTGTGGTAGCAGGCCCTGGGGGCTAGAGTCACAGGGCCCCAGTAGGATCCAGCTTCCCCCACCCCACAGCTGGACAGCCTTGGGCAAGTTCATTAAGGTCTCTGGGCTTCAACTTCTGCCTCTGCTGGAGTGAGAACAGCAGAACCTACTTTAGGGGTCTCTGAGGGGAACTAAATGAGATCACGTGTATGTTGTTTGCATGGTAAATGTTAAATTCCAGCTGATTATTACTAAAAAAGTTAGGTTCAGCTTGTAAGAGGCAAGTTGTTTAAATTCTTTCAATATTGATGGGGCTGAATTATGCATGATTTTTTTCTTTCTTTTTTTGGGGGGGACTACTGGGGGTTGAATCCAGGGGCATTCAACCACTGAGCTTATCCCCAGCCCTCTAAGTTGCTGAGGCTGGCCTTGAACTTGCGGTCCTCCTGCCTCAGCTGTGGGAGTCGCTGGGATTACAGGCACGTGCCACCGTGGCTGGCTCTTCACCTTTCTTTAAAAAAGAAAGGCTTTTGTGAGGTTCTCCCCAGGGAGTAGAATTCAGGGTCCCGGGCATTTCAGTTCAGACCGGAGGCACCGGCCCCGGGCAGCGGCTCTGTTGTGTTAACTAGAGAAATCAATGTGCAGGTGACCATGCTTCCCCCCTGAACCCTCACAGCAGCCCGGGGGAGGCGTTGGCATCATCCCCCTCCACAGATGAGGACACCGAAACACCTGGTCCCCCCTCTCCTGCTCACAGAGGGACCATTCCGGGTGGTACCTGATTCCCTGTTGCACCCCGCTGCTGTGAAGTGGGCCTCCTCGGGGGCTGACGGGAACCTCATCCTTTGCAGTTCATGAGCCACCCGATCCTGTACCAGCAGAAGCTGCTGAGGCCGGCTGTCATGATGCTGGAGAAGGGTGCGGAGCAGGAGGAGGACGAGGCCCTGCGGGTGCTCTCCCTGCGCGCCCTGGGCAACATGGCCCTTGGTGCCCCCAAGAAGGTATTTTCACGCCCTGGGTCCAGGTCCCAGATGCTGAGGGCCGCATGGGCCTCTCCTCAGGTCTGCCGGGCTGCAGGGTGAAGGCTGAGCTGTCTGCTTCCCTCCAGGTGAAGCAGTATCGGAAGCTCTTGCTGGAACAGTGCCTGGGCTCCCTGAGGGGTCCCGCCAGCAGCAGTGTGACTGTCGAGGGCATGGAGACCCTGACCAAAATCCTGGCTGAGCTCCGAGAAGGGGACATGGGCTCCTCTTTCGAAGCCGTCTCTGAGCTGTGCAGAGTCTTTTTTGACAATGTGAGTCCAGCCGAGAGCCTCCCTCGGTATCTTAGAGTTTTTCCCGTTGCTAAAACAAAATACTCGAGCCCGGGTGACTCACAGGCATAGATGATTTATTTAGTTCAGGGTTCTGGAGGCCAGGAAGCCCCCCCCCACCCCCAGCAGGATACCCACGTCCCGTGAGGGCCTTCTCGCTGCATCATCTGCAGACAGATCAAGTGTGCGAGCTCAGCTCTCCTCCTCTTCTGTGAAGCCACTAATGCCCACCCCACCCTCATGACTTCATCTAACCCTAACTACTTCCCAAAGGCCCACCTCCTGATTCCATCAGCATATGGCTTTAGGGATTGTTTCCAATACCTGAACTTTTGGGGCACAGCACAGCGCTCAGCTTGCTCAGCAGGTGGGCGGGGACTCCTCACCCTCACCAGAAGATGTGCTCTGGAGCAGTGAGCTGAGGGCCTGCTTGCCGCTGATGTGTGCAGAGCTGCTTGTAGGATCCGTAGAACCGACGCCTGTGCTAAGCTGCAGACTCAAGCTGTCAAGGGCTTCCTCCCCATCCTACCCCTCCCAAACACTCCCGCCCTGCACAGGGAAGAGCCGGTCCCACAGACCAGGTCATGCCCAGTCCCTGGAGGGCCACAGGAGCCCTGGCCAGGGAGGGACTCCTCCCCGCAGGGTGGTCCAGAAGGCCTGCAGGGCTGAAGCATCTGGAATGGCCTGGGGAGGCCGGCCGGCGGGCGGGCTTCCTGCTCCAGGAGCCAGCCCCTGCTTGTGCTCCTCGGCCCAGGAGAGCGAGCTGCTGCGGCTGAAGGCCTTCGTCCTCTTTGGGAAGCTGGCGAAGATGGTCGGGATCTCCAAGAAGCATTTCTTCAAAGGGGAAGTGAAGAGGGCCTGGGTCCCCCTCCTGCTGCACTGCCAGGACCCCTGCTCCAGCACAGCCCACGTAAGACTCGCCCTCATCCCTGTCTGAAAGGTGGCGCCGTTCCCAAAAGGAAACGGTCCTTTGGGAGGAGGCATGTCCAGCCTCGCCAGAGCCCAGCTGCTGTCCACGTCCTCCCTCGCGCAGGCTGGGAGAGGGCCCCCTCGGGGCGACTCAGGAAGTGCCTTTGTGGGAAACATGGCCTGGCTTCCTTCTGCTGGACTCTGCCTGCGCCCACCCTCGGCCCCATCCCCCTTTCTTCCTAGCAGGTCCCTTTAGGCTGTTAGGACTCTGTCCTGCTTAGCACTCTGCTGAAGTCTCCTGTTCCCTGTGGGGCGGGCCCATGTCTGGCGGCTGGGAGTCATGGACGGGCCTGGCCTGGTCTCTTCCCTCTGCAGGGCCAGCTCCCGGGTGCTGTAGAGTGAAAGCAGGGAGGAGAGGGAGGCCCATGCTCCTCCCTCAGTCCCTAGCCCTGGCTGGCTGGAGCACGGGCCTGTGTGACAGCCACTCACCCCACTCCGCTTTCTTCACGTGCCCTATGACCTCTCACCCAGGCTCTACAGGGTCCCTCTGGCCATGACCCCACCCCCTTCTCTCCTACACAAACTAGGGTGGGCAGTGGGAGGTGGCTGAGCTTGGGGTGTTCTGCCCCTCTCAAAGCCTGGGGTTGCACCTGACCCACACAAGGGCACTCAAACCCCAGTTCTGGGGTCGCAGGTCCCCTGCACACTGTTCATGAGTGTTGGGTTTCTGGGTGGCAATGGGGTGGATGTGGTGCAGATGGCACTCACAGGGTGAGGGACATCCCAGAGTGCTCTCCCCAGACCGGGTTTGGTTCTCGTCACCCCTCTCTGCCCAGACTCTGCTGCAGGGTCCCTGGTGACATGGGGCAGGCAGCATCAGTGCTGGGTGACTGCTGTCCCTCCTGCGCAGCCTCCACTCTGCCCACACTGTGCTCTCGGAGACAGTGGCATGGGAGACGCCCCAGGGACGAGGGTGACAGCACACCCAGAAAGGGTGGCAGGGACGCCAGCGCTGTACCCTCCCCTCTTAGGAGACACCCCCTCTCCCGGCCAGAGGCCAGGGGCGGGGCCTCAGCAGGTCCTGCAGTGGGCAGGGGCTGGGCGGGGTGGGCAGGATGGGACCCATGCTCAGGGGCCGATGCCATGCTGCCTGGCTGTCCTGTGTCCCTCCAGGCCTGCAGGGCCACCATGTTTCGGTGCGTGCACTTCTGGGGCTGGAGGTCCCTGGAGAGCTCCTCGGGGCAAGGCCACACCAAAACCGACAAGGAGATGACCGTTTTCCAGACAAGCATGTGCTCCATCCTGGTGAGGAAGCCGCAGGCACACCCCACTGTGGCCTCTCCTCTCGAGGCCCTGGGTTCTCTTCTAGACACAAAACGTCCCCTGGAGACAGCTCGCAAGCCACACGCCTGGTTTAGGTTTCCCGGTGGCCATATTCAGAAAGTAGGAAGGGGCCAATCGATTTTAATGTGTTTAACTTAGCCTAATATAGCCCCAACATGATCATTTCAACATGTATGTTATATATTTATATATAAAATTATTATCAATATGGCATACATAAAGTATATAAATATATCACACAATATTTATTAGACGTTTATAAATACATACAATATATTTAATATATAAATATATAAACTTTAATGTGTTGTTATTGTAATTTCATATTATTATGATAGCTTACATTTTTTTGGTACAGTCTTCAAAACCCAGAAGGCATATCATACTTAATTCAGACCAGCTACATTCTAAGTGTTCAAGGACCACATGGCCAGTGGCTACATTTTGGATAGCACAGGTTCCTGATAAATGTAATGGTCCCCCTAGACAAGAACAAACCCAGGGACTAAATGTCCTTAACTTGCCCTGCTATGAATCTGCTGTGTGATGCTGGGATGGACCCTTGCTGTCTCTGGGCAGAGGCTTCCAGCTGCAGGAGCACTGGTGCATCAGACAGAAGGGGATGCTCCTTGTGATCACCCTGGCTCCAGGTCGCAGCCTGAAAGCTGTTGTATGTCACTTAACTTTTTGCAGACTCAGAAAAAGCCTGCTGTTCTCTATGGCTTCTTTCTGGAAACAATGTCCTATGTTAAAAATGACTTGTTAAGGATCAGAATCGCTGCCTGCAAATTGGCAGGTGAGCAGAAGATGTCTTGATTCAGGAGGGACCTGGAAGGGCACCTGGGCAGCCAGTTAGCTGCAGGGGCAGTGGCAGGGTGGGGACGAGGGCTCAGGTCGAGCCTGCCCACTGTGCCTACCTTCTGGGCTCCAGTTAGACTTCCTCCTAGTCTGGTCCTGGCCAGCGAAATCCTTCACTGACGTCTTGGTAAGGCAGAGCCTCTTGCATAGGCTCTCCTGCTGACCTGGCCTGGGCAGTGGCATTTCTTTGGCTGTCCTTTTAGGGATCATAGTGAAGCAGTTGTCAGTTCACTATCTGAAAAAGCTGGACTGGCCGGCCCTGCGGAATTGTGAGTAGTGGACAATCGGTTATGCACAGTCGGCCTCCCCACACTCCCCAAGGAGCCCGCTGGCTCCGCAAACCCCTGGGGAGCCTGGGAGGGCAGCTGGGCCTTCCTGTGGGCTTGTCTGGGGGAGAGGAATGGGATGAGATGGGTGGCCTGTGGAGGGGCCTCCTGGGGGGGCCTGCTGGCCGCCTGAGTTCACCCCACTCATGGATGCTCAAGGGCTGCTTCTGCCTTGAGGCTGCCCTCAGGTTCTGCGAGTGACTGCAGCTCCACCTGCCATTTCCTGGCTGCATGCCCAGGGGGGGTCCAGTCCTGCCGGGCCACGTGGCCACCACCCGCTGCACCAGGCACAGGGGTGTGGTCTTCCCAGAGGCTGGACCCTTTCCTCTTTGTGCTCCCACCCAGCTCTCCAAGAACTACAGCTGGATTCGGATCCCGGGGTCAGGAAGGCAGCGCTGGAGACGCTCAAGGTCTTGGACAGCTGTAGCCAGCACTGGCCACTGGCACTTGGCCTCCCCTGAGGGAATGTGCTAAGGTTCCCACGGAGCTGGAAGCTGCCTCCTTGGAGCATGGAATCCTCGCACAGCAAAGCAAACAGTTTAAAATTTAGTTTTCAAGATAAACCTTGTAGTCAGTGTATTTTCTTCTATTGAAATAAGCCCCCATTGCCATTTGGGGTGTGGACTCCAGACGGTGAGTTGTGGGGGTGCAACGGAAACTTCAACCCTAACGAGCCCTGTCTTTCTCACTTTCCCTGGCACGGGTCAGACAGCCCCTCCACCCAAAAGGACCACACCGGGTGCTGCCCAGCGGCCAGGGAGGCTGGCTTGTCCAGCCTCTGCTCCCGGGGACCCCAGGCCTTTGGTGGGGTGTCCAGCTCGTGGTAGCACAGCACTGAGAGGAGGGCTGGGCCAGGGCGGAGTGCTGCAGCAGCCCTGGAGAGGACATGATCTTTATCCCAGGACCCCTCACTTGTCCTGTGGCCTGGGCTCGTCGAACGGAATTTGGCCGAGGGCTGAAAAGGAGAAATCAGCCCCGTGTCTGAGAAACACGGAGAGGGGAGAAGGGAGGAGAGTAAGGAGAGACTCTCCTGCGCTTGGGTGGTCAACAGAGTTGTCCCCAGAGCAGGCAAACAGGACTTCCACACCCACCCTTCAAGCCCCCGTTGAGCACTGCGGGGTGCACCACAGGTCAGCCGAGAGCCCAAAGGGCCAGCCCTTCCCTATGGGCCTCTCTAGGACAGTGGTCTCCAGCTGTTCTGTAAGCAGAGCTGCTTTCCTTCCACCAAGTGAGGAAGCTGCTCACGAATGGCAGAGAAGAAAAAGTAAAGGGCTGGGCTCTCGGACCATGGTCAAGGGTAACTTCTGTACAATAAAATACAGGAAAAGGGGTGGGAGAAGTGAATTCCACGTCACATCAAACTGGGCTGGTTCGTGTAGTTGGATCTAGAATATTCCTGAATCAAACCGAGGCAACACAGCAGTGTCCTGAGAGGGGTGGTGGAAAAGTCGGGACCCCAGGAAGACAAGCTCAACCCCAGGCCATCAAGACAAAGCCAAGCCGACTGTGTGGTGCCATAACTCACTGTCACCACTAACCTCGGAGGCTGTCAGTATCTGTGGGCAGCAGTGACATGGGGAATGGGCCTCTCTTACCGCTGGACAGGTCACAAACTGGAAAGCCCCTTGGGAAGGCAATCTGAGGAGACCAAGGCATAGCCATTCCTGAGTGTGCCTCTAGGTGTGTGCAGACAGGTTTGCAGTTGTGCACAAGGACCACAGGACCACAGGCCGAGTCCTCCTGCAGGAGGCCGATGGAGAGGCCAATGCTCAGTCAGTTTTGTGTTACTATCACGAAATAACTGAGGCAGGCTAAAAAAAAAAGTTTGACTCTGTTTTGGAGGTTCAAGGGCCGGGCACCAGCATTAGCTGGGCTCTGGTGAGGATCTCATGGTGGATAGAGTGTGTGGGAGGAATGACATCTTGAAAAGGGGAGGTCAGGTGGGATCAGTCTCAGGGAAACCAGGGTCCCATAAGAAATTCCTTAATCCTTGGAGGGCAGAACCCCAACTTACCCAAGTACCTCCTGCTTGACCCCATACCACTTCCGTTACCACCACCCTGGGGACAATTCCAACCCCTGATCCTTTGGGAGACACATTTTAAGCCATAGCACCCACGTCAGCTCTTGTCAAATGGAAACTATCACTCGGTGAAAAACGCTGCAGACGACACAATAGTCAATTATGTGAGTGAAGGTTGAAAGCAGAGGCCACATCTGCTTGTGGGTCCTGTGTTGGCCGATGCTCTGAACTGGCTGACTCCCCCCCAAACCCCTTCTACTCCACCCTCCTCCCCGGGACAGAACGCTGACACCTGGCGGCCAGCCTGGCCCGGCCTGCAGAGCTCAGCCTGGCTGCTGTGCCTGAGGGGCCGAGGGCAAGTGAGGCCTGGGCGGTCCGGGTGAGGGCGAGTCTTCCCGATGGAGGGGAGTGAGCTGTGTCCTCAGGAGCAGCAGACCTGAGGGAAAGGTCTGGGACTGTGGAGGCCAGCCTGCCCTGGCCGAGCCTGCACCCGCACTGCTGCCAGCCTGCTCTGAGGGAAAGGGGAGCCTCCCGTGAGGGGCCAGGTATCAGCCACACGCAGTGCCGGCCACCTGCACTGGTTCAGTGCTGTGGACCAACCCGTCCCTCCAACCCAGACGGTGAGGGTGTGTGGACATGGGACTTGGGGAGGTAATGAGGCTTGGGTGAGTCACGGGGGGGGGGGGGGCAGAATGGTAAGTCCTCATAAGAGACAGCAGAGACCTCTCTTCCTGCCCCCAACAATGGGCCAGGGCGTCCTCACCAGAACCTGGACGTGTTGGCACCCTGCCCTGGACTTCATCTCCAGATGGCAAAATACACCTGTTGTCGAAGCTGCCCAGCCCAAGATGACAAACGCAGTGGTGTGCATGTGGTCCCAGCTGAAGACAGGCGTGGAAAAGGGACACGGCAATGTGAGGATCATCAGTGAGCGGGGACAGGAAGGAAAGGTGACTTAACCTTGTCTTTCATCTTTTATTGAGAATACGTCCTTAACACACATCAGCAGTAACACACATCAACCGTCATCACTCCAGGTGGCTGCACGTGGGTTTCACCACTGGATTTTTGAATATTTGAAATATTTCAATAAAATGTCCCTGTGATAACCTATTATAAATCATCTCAAAGAAACAAGGCACTGGGTGCTGTGGGGTGCAGGGGTGGGGTTAACACGGGACAGTTCAAAGACAACACACCTCCACCTAAAACCAGCAGGATGCCAAGAACTGCTTTTTATGGGCCAATTATGTTTTAGTTTGTACTCGAAAGATCAAGGATTGCTGTATCCAGGGTTGAAATATAGGTTTCATAAACAAATGATGGTCTAACAAAACAGATTTGTGTCTACATTAAAAAAAGAAAACAGAACAGGCTCACCAGGGTTAACTGGCATAGCGACTGAGACCGGGTGTTTAAGGGCAGGGTCGCAGCTCAGTGGTTGAGCACTTGCCTGGCACGTGTGTGGCCCTGGATTCCACCCCAGCCCTACAAAACAGAGCACGAGGGAGAGGAACTATGCTCCAGGTTAGCCTCAGCTCTAAATATCTCTAACAAAACCACTATTCCCCTCTATCCTTAAAGATGTTCTTTCCCCTAGAAAAAAAACAAGGTGACACCCTACGATGACCCCCGCTGCAGCCAGTTTCGAGCCCCACTGCACGTGAGGAAATACTGCATCTACTACAGAAAATGCCCCGGTACGTAACCCCAAGGCAGGTCTACTTACAGAACAACCCAGCAGGCAGTGTACCTCACCAGCAAGGCCCGCGGGGAGTCTTCAGGCCACACTCCTCACTTACAAGGAGACAGCCTGCCTGGTCAAAGGGTCCTGTGGGCACTGAGGCAGGGCACGAGACAGCTGCAGGCTGACAGGCAGGCCCTTGCTGCTAGCCAGCGACCATTCCCTTGCAGCCGCACTTGTGGAGATCTGGGCACTGCCCGAGAGGTGGTCACCTCGAGCAGGGACGGGGGAAACATACGCACACTGTGGGCTAGTGGTGTCGCCACACACACCTACCATCACCTGCGGGGAGCTGTGAGGGCCGCACTGGGCACTGAGGGCAGAGTCCCATGCCAAAGTGGGGCACCTGCTCCTGCTGGGGACTTCGCACCATTCTGTGAGGCTGAGGTTCCCTCTACTTGGCCAGGCAAGATTTCCCATGGAGAGGGAGGAGCTGAGGCCAAAGTGGGGCAGGAGAGTCAGGCTGTATTCTGGGGACACAGGACAGCTGGGGAGGCCAGAAAAAGGCTCAGGAGAGTCCTGGGGCCAGGGTCAAAGGCATGGATGGGGGAGGGGACTACTTGAAAAGCAGTCATTCAGGTTTAGACTGGAGGGATAGCGGATCAGGGACCTGTGATGTGCAGGCGGCCAGGAGAGACCTCAGGGACGGCTCTGGGCCGAGGATCTCTTTGGTGAAATGCTCCCTTTCTGCCAAGAACTCAGGTTTTCCTAAGTGACCCAACACAGGAGCATCTCTTCAAGGCCACCCCCCCCGGAATGTCCAGTGAGCTCTAAGTCCTCACTGAACTGTAGCTGAAGGTCCCCCGGTGGTGGCCTGGCCTGTGAAAGCCAAATGGGCCCTGGATGGGGGAGGTGAGCAAATAGACCAAGACCCAGGAACAACTGTGCTGGTGGCCAGGCACTGCTGGGACAGGCAGATGGAGGACACTGTCCACAGGGCACTGGGCGGCTGCTCTCCAGTTCTGGCCTCCCAGAGGCCTGGCTCCTGCGCCACCCCCAGCCCTCCTGGTCCCACCAGAGGCTCCCCCCGGGGACGGGTGCTTTCACCTGGTAGGTCTTCCCTGGGAAGAGGCCAGGCAGGCGTGTGGTCCGCCCTGGCTGCTCACTCCTAGGACTTCACATCAGCAAGACAAAACGCAACTGGCCAGAAGGATCCCGCGCTGTGCCGGGCCTGTGGGGCGCCTGTGCAGACGGCTTCCTCCTCAGCTGGGCGCGCCTGCCCAGGGAGGCAGCAGGGCGGCCCAGACGGAGACGTACAAGAAACAAGTGAGGAGTGGGAGGGGGTGGCAGTGAGGAGCTCCCTGGGAAGGAGAGGGAGGACCCTGTCATGGCAGAGCCTGGCTGGGTGACCCTGGGAGGACAGGGGAATGGGGAGAGGGCACACGGGGGCTCTGGTGGTTTCTAGAACCAGCCAGATGCAGGAGTGGCAGGAGTGAGCTGCTGGGAAGGGTCCTCGGCTGGACTGGCAGAGGTGGGAAAAACAGAAAAGGAGGTAACTGTGGTAGGCAGGGCCCATCAACTGACCCCCAAGGGGGTCTGACCTCAGCAGGGGACAAACAAGAACAGGAGGCTGCAGACACGGCCTCACCTTGCCTGCCCAAGCTACCATCAAACCCAGAGCCCAACTCAGCCCACATCTGTCGGCCAGTGGGGACAAGTGACCGCAGTCACTCAGGTGAGCCATGCCACCTGGAGCCCAACTGAGGACACACGGATCCCACTGAAGACCTGGCACCTCGTCACGCTGGCCCGTCCACCCCGCCTGCTCCCTGACCCATGATGGGGAAAGAAAAGGGTACAGCAGGGACCAGCTGTGGCTGAGGGGCCCAGAGCTGGGAGCCAGGAGGGCAGGCGTGGGAACCTGGATGCTGCTGGCCCTCCGAGGAGTTGGGAAGGGGACAGAGGTCACCATTCCCAGATCAGTTTCACCTTCCAACAATTGTTTTCTGAGTGTCGACACGGACAGATGGACAGACAGCAGCAGTGAGGGCATTCCAGTGAAGACACAGGACCCCCTTCCTTCCAAACACTTGCAGCTCCATCTTGAAGCCTCTCCCACACACACATCCTTGCTATCAATGCTGACTTTAAAGGAAGCAGACGGTCTGGGAGACAGCACCTGGAAAACCCATTCACAGTCCTGCAGGGACCGGTCAGGAGGAGCGGCCAAGGTCGGGATGCTCCGTGGCACCTGGCGTGCCGTGGCTTCGCTTCGCTTCTCTGCACCGCAGAGGAAAAGTACCTGCTGGCAGGAACTGCACCCCACAGGTGGAAATGCTCCTCCTCACCAGCTGGCCTGTGGGGGGCCACCCTGCTCCCCTGGTCTGGGGTCAGCTTCATCCACCTCTGAGGAATCCTGGAAACTGGCCCGGTGTCCACGCGCCTGGGGGTCTGACAGCCTGTGTCTTTTTGCAGGGAACTGAGGGTCCCTCCTGGTACCATGAGCAGAGTGAGCAGATGGATGAGCCTCAGCTGCAGGTGAGCCCTGTGGACTTCGCATGTGCCACTGCGGTGACGGTGACAGCTTCTGGAAGACAGAGTCTCGATTTGACTTTCCGAAGAGCTCTTGGGTTTGGCTCTGAACTCCTACATCAGCTTTATCTGGAGACACTCCAAGCGGGGCAGGCGCCTTTGCCTGCAGCGCCTGCCGAGGCGACCTCTGGCAATACTCCTGATGAAGCTGGTCAAAGTTTTCTTTAATTTCATTGTAGCGATTTCTCTCACAGGCCAGAGGTTCTACCCTAGGTACTGAAATAGCTTGGCGGGGTGACCATGCCTTTCTGAATGTTCCAGAACTGTGTCCCTGAAGGAGGCCAGATGTCTGCCAAGAGTGGCCGCGGCTCTTGGGAAGAGATGGAGAGGCGTCGCTCTCTGGTGGGCCTCTACCTACTTCCACACATCTTTTGCTCAGGTTTTCAAAGGCCTCACTTAGCCCCTTCGGTTTTGCTTTGCTGAAAGGCAAACTCCGCCTGAGGGTTTTTAAGCCCCCGAGGCCACGTGGGCTCACAGAACCAGCTCTGTACACACCCATGGCCCAGGAGCCCGAAAAGCCATCTGGGGAAGCTCGTTTCCCAACACTTGGGCAACATTCTTGATGAAGCTTGTTAAATTTGATTTCAATCTCCCTGTATCGATTCTCTGCTGGGCTGGCCAACATTTTTGGTCTAGAAACTATTTTTACAGGAGAAATCAACCACTTTAGCATCCTAAGTCTATTTTCCTGGTCAGGATGATGCACTGTGTTGAGGTCTAAAGTCAAGGAAGAATGCTTCCAGGGTGTCACCTGAAGTTCCTCCCAACGTGGATCTAATTTAAGGCTCTGGGCTTTGTTTCCCGCAAGAAAAGCTCTGTCCAGTTTTGAAGATGGCTCATGCTGGGCGACATGCAGGAAGTTCTTACAGTCTCTTAGGGGTCCTGCCTCTTGCCTGGGCTCTGAGCAGGGTGCAGGCCTCTCCCGGGAGCCCCTCCGGGAAGACCGAGCCCTGGCACAGTGCCGCTGGCTCACCAGCACCCTGCCCCTGCACACGTGCCTCCTCCTGGATCTCCAGCTCTGGAGGGTGAAGGTCTTGGTGGAGATGATGCTCGAGGGCTTCGTGCTCAGCAGCCGGCTCATGGAGTGCAGCATACCCGCGTACAAGTCACTGATCGTCACATCGCAGATGTCATCCGCCTCGAAGGACTGGCTGCTCACGCAGCTGCTGGTCCCTAGCAGTGACAGACTGTCATTTCTAGATGCTGTGGCCAGGTCTGCTGGGCAAGGACACAACGGATCCAACTCTCTGGGGGAGGGAGTCAGCTCCATAGGGTCACCAGGGCTCTCTGCAGAGACACTTCCACAGGGACCTGGGGAAGAAGAGTCAAGGGTGTCAGTGTTCAAAGCCACCCCACACTCAGGGCATGGAGCTCAAGGGCGGACCATGACCACGTTTTCAAAATGATACAAAAAACTGCAAAGGATTAGAAATAGCTTCTCAGATTTCTTTTTAACTCCTAAATCCATTTCTGCTCTCCACCCCACCCTCAGGAATTCTCTCCCCTCAGGCTATTTCGAAGATGGTTGCCTTTTTGAAAGTGTATTAGAAACCAGAAACCAGAAAATACAAGTCTACCCACCGGGTCATGCGGGACCTGAGTAAGGCCCCTGTACTCGCTGCTTTACACAGCTTTGCTTTCGCGTTGTGTGAAAGGTTTATTTGAAAAATAAAATTAAACCTATGAAAATGAGGAAAACCCTACAAATAGAAACAGAAAAAAATAGAAGCTGTGCACCAAGCTGGTGGTGGGATGGGAAACAAAGATCCAAGTGGGCACAGCACCCTGCGCGCTTCCCTTGGGGGACACTGTCCCAGGGCCAAGAGAGCTGGCTGCGGCTGCCACCATCCTGAGGCTAGTTGGTACTGGATGAGTGAACACATTATGGGGCTGGAGGTGACCAGGAGAGGGGAAGCAGCCTCAGGGTGAAGGTGATGGAGCTCAAAACGGATGGGACGTGCCAGAGGGCTGGTGAGCCAGGAAGGGTGCAGGCGGGGCTGCGTGAGCATCAGGGGAAGTAAAGGCTCCAGCGTGGACTTAAAAGGTGGCTGTGCTTCTGATTCTAGGAGCAATAATTAAAAAAAAAAAAAAAAGGAACCGGATGGGGAGCCAGCTGTCCGTTAGAGAATACCAGACAGAGGCCAGAGGCCGTCACTGAATGGCAGGGCTGGAAGGGGTCCACCGTTCCCAGCACCTCAGGCGGTCCCCCTACTGGACGCCCAAACCACCAGTGAACGGTCTTAGGGAAAAGGCTCCTGGGCCATCCCAAAGGCTCACCTGCTGGGGACCCAAGGAGAAGCGCAGTGAGAAGTCCTTGACTAAAGGACCAGGTCAGAAGTCACCAGCAACGGAGAGGCGGACGGAATGTCCCAGAGGACACAGCGTCACGCGCTTGTACTTATGCCAGGAGGCTTACCGTGAGGACAACCACGAGGCGGCAACAGACAGGTCTAGAGGGAGGGATGTCGGGACTGTTTAAGACAAGGCCACACATGAGAGATGAGGGGGGCAACACGAAGACCAGGAGCCGCTCTGGCCTGCACGCGACAGCCAGACCAGTGGGCGAGGCCAGTGGGCTCTCCACCGTGGGCCACGGAAGGCTGTGGAGGACGTCACTGGCTCGTCGGTGAACCGCCCTTGACACGCCATGTTTCTGTCATGTGCTACTCACTGTGGTCATGGAGAACCCTCTGTGCTCCGGAGACAGGGAGCCCTGAGGGACGATACACACGGACCTGCACGTGTGCAGTGTGTGCGCATGCGTGTGTGGAGGGCACTGAGGCAGGCCGTGCAGTGCGGAAGGATGCTCACCGTGCCCCTCCTGTGCTTCTGCAGATCCCAGACTGCTCAACCCAGTCAAGAGGGTGCAGAGCTCGGAGCAGCCACCAGGCCACACATGCTCAGGGAATGAGGTCATCTGAAAAGATCTTAATTCCCACGAGGTGCAGGTATCTGAGCTCCTGCTGACGGAACGTGCTGGCAAAGAGCAACGCGTCCCACCTGAGTGGCGCTGAGCTGCCCTAGGGCTCCAATAAAACACGTGGCTCAGGGATGTTTCTATGTCACACTTACCGGGGCCAGGCATGGCAGGAGAGGCCAGGGAAGGCACGGGAGTCATGGGTGTGTCTGAGGTGCCTCTCTTATCTGTGCCCTGAAATCAAAGCTGATGATTACAAGAGAGCCACCGGGTACTGAGACCCCAGGTGCTGTCCCTGACAAGAGAGCAAAGGCACGCCAGGAGTAACCCTGCATCCAGCAGGCAGCACAAGCAAGTGAGCCTGTGGGCTCTGGGCAGGAGGGAGGAGTGTCCCAGAGGACCTGGGTCTCTGCCCTCAGGCCAGCCACCCTCGCCTGCCAGGAACTCCTGCCTGGGGATCTGCCGGCCTCTCTTCACTTGCCATTCCTGTGGACAGTCAGAATGTTGGGGGACCAGAGGGACAGTGGGCAGAGCTCAATCACCCTGGGCCCAATTCCAGTCCCTGCCTCTAATCAGCACAGCACCAAGAGGACGACACCCACTGGGCCATGTGGGGGACAGGGTGTTATGCATGTATCACTAGGCCAGGGCCCCTGTCACCAGCACAGTGACGTGTGAAGCTGTGGCCTCTGCAGGCGCGCTGTTCTCCACTGTGCACCGCGCACTCCGGTGGTACTAGAGCGTCCTCCGCTTTCTGAAGGATCTGATGCAACAGGGGGAGCTAAAGAGGTGGCGCCCTTAGGCGAACCTCCACCTGAGCTTGGGCTCTTCTTCCAAGTGAAACTGAGAAGCAGCCGCCCTGGAGCACTGCACCATCCTGGGACGGGGCTGCAAGGCTTCCCGCCTCTTATCCCGCCAAAGGGCCCCTGTACTGCCTCACTCCAACATGACCTCAGACCAGGCAGGACAGGTTGAGGACGAGGGAATGCCGCTCACCTTGCTGCTGATCCCAACCCCAGTCACACCAGGGAGTGAGGTGGAGGCCCTTGGAGAGTCCCACCCATGGCTTCACTAGGTTTGTGGGTTGCCCCAGGACAGGGGGGGGGGGGGGCGATGGAGTCCACCCTCTAACCCTGCAAGTTCCCCTGATGGTGCTGCTGAGGGGCACCCTAGTGTTAATTCAGAGCACAGACACAGTATCATGGGAACAGAAGGGTCTGGAAATCATCATGCACAACACTCTTCACAAGCTCTGTGTAAAGTACAGAAAAACTCCTCAATGTACCTACTACACACACACACACACACACACACACACACACACACACACACGGAGACAGTACCTCAAAACACCCTGCGTCTTGAAGCAGTGCATCCACCTGGGTCAGATATTTCCTTCTTAACTCATTTTTCAGAGGGCTCCAAGGCACTGAAGGCTGATTACAAAGAGAAGTCAGTATCCTAAGAGCTGCTGGGCACTGCTGTCATGAATTCTGGAGCAAACTAACGCGCTCGTTAATGCAGATCTCTAAATGAAGCTACTCAGAGTCAGCCTGTGCCTGTTGCTGTTAGCAGTGCAAAGTGGCCAGGCCCCTCTGAAAAACTGCTGGGCCCTGGGCTTAACTACCAAAAATAAAGTAAAAAGATCCAGAACATAAAAGCTGGGAGGTGTTTATGGCAGCTTTACTAGAAGAGAAAACACCTTAAGGCAACCTGAACATTCCTGGAAGGCTCAGGACTATCAGGAACTGATAGCTGCGGGCTGACAAGAGAGGCCCAGGATCCAGCTCAGGACCTCTCCACACCTGGTGCAGCCAAACTGGGGTCTCAGACAGATGGGAAGGACCACAGGGAAGGCTGCACCCAGGGTCTGTCCAGGGGCCGTGCCTGCTACAGTCCTGGGAAGTTCCCGGGGTCACTGCCACCCCTGCCCCAAAGGAGGTTTAGAGGGAAGCAGGTACAGTTGCTCTCACATCTGGCAGCATATGACACAGGGGACCCAGGGGCCAGGAGGGGTACGGGGCAGACTGAGCTGCCCATCCAGATAGGCAGGAAGGAAAGAACCAGGCC
Source organism: Marmota marmota marmota (assembly GCF_001458135.2). Classification (NCBI taxonomy): domain Eukaryota; kingdom Metazoa; phylum Chordata; class Mammalia; order Rodentia; family Sciuridae; genus Marmota; species Marmota marmota. Next base: position 48,290,562 of record NW_026000005.1, read on the forward strand.
ACATGGAGGAGATAGCTCTGTGCCCTTGGGGCACTCGGGGCCAGGAACACACATGAGCCTTACTCTTCAGGCTAGCTTCAGCCACCTGACTGTGTGATCTTGTGACTAAACGGGCTCAAGGGCTGACCCGGAACCCGACTCATAATGTCTTAGTTAGTCAAGGCACTCAGCATGCCATGAACCAGCCTGGTGACAGTTCTGGCTGCAGAGAGAAAGTCCCCAAATTCTTCACCATTGTCTAAGTTCAGAGGTCAGTCCAGAACGGAGCCACACTGGCTGTCAAGTGCCAGGCTGAGGAGACCCAAAGAGAGAACCAAGACCTAAGAGGTGGCAGTGGTAAGAATGCGCCCAGAGGACTTGGGGAACACTGCCCAGGGCCACCTGGGTCTGCCTGCACGAGATGAGAGTGCACCTGAAGCCCCCCCCCACCACCCATCCCGAGGCGGCCCTTACCACCAAGGCCTGGGCCAGAGGACTGCCTGGGTCCAACCCTGCTCTGGCATTGCTGCTTCCTGGATCTAAAAGTGAAAAAGGAATCGCAATCAGGATTCTTGGGAAAGCTTGCCCATCCCTCTCAGGATGGTTTCGTAACACTCTGAGTGTGTTCTATCACCAGAGGCTCCAGTGGCCTCCGACTGACAGTTGTGACCCTTGCTCAGCACTGTCCCATGGAGCTCCTGTGATGATGGAGGGTCTCCACCTGCTGTTCAGTCAGCTGCAAGCCACACCAGCTACTGAACAGTGGGATGTGAGTAGCAGGACTGAGAACGGACTTTAAGATTCTTTTTTTTTTTTTTGGGGGGGGGGTACCAGGGATTGAACTCAAGGGCATTCGACCATTCGACCACTGAGCCACATCCCCAGCCCTATTTTGTATTTATTTAGAGACAGGGTCTCACTGAGCTGCTTAGTGCCTCCATTATTGCTGAGGCTGGCTCTGAACTCACAACCCTCCTGCCTCAGCCTCCCAAGCTGCTGGGATTACAGGTGTGAACCACCACGCCCGGCCTGACTTTAAACTTAATTAGAATTTGATCTAACACTAGTTAACGACACTCAAGACCAAAATCTCCATTAGTTTTGTACTTTGACTTTGAAAAACCAGTTTTCCCTTTAGTGGCTCAGCACAGATCACTGACTGTCCACTGGGGGCAAGCTGCCAGGGAAGGGCTGGGTGAGGGGATGGAGCTCTGAAGGACCAGTGTTGGAGGGAGAGACAAGAGTTGGAAACATTCCAGGGCTGTAAGGAGGAGACCAAGCATAAAGCCGAGCTGCAATGGGGGTCAGCGGGGAGGATGTGGTGCAGGCAGGTCAGGCAGGGCTTCAGGTCTCACTCTGGATCCTGGCCTCTTCCCACAGCACAGTGGGAAGCCACCACAGTGCTTCAGACAGAAGTGGCTTGACCAGAATTCCTTGCATATCCAGGGTGGGGGAGCCCAGAAGGGGACAGGAGCTGGCGCTGAGGGCCAGGAGGGTGGGGCAGTGGGCCTGAGAGAGGACAGGAGGTGACAGACCCAGGACAGCCTTGGACTTGAGGAAAGAGGGGGAGGCTGAGAAGAGGACCCTGGATTCTGGCTCATGCTGGAGGGGGAGGAAGGTGGACCTTGGAGGGCAGGTCTGCTGCGCTGTGGAAGTGCCAATGTGGACAGGACGTGTTTATGGAGAGAGGTCCCCAGCAGTAAGATGCACCGGAAGGGGTCTGGGCTGGGGGCAAAGCCAGGCCTGATAAGTGCACAGGGGCTTCAGACCAACCCTGAGAAAGGGCATCCTGAAGGGCCAGCAGGTAAGCCAGCAGCAGGCCAGAGGACACGCAGGAGGGAACTGAAGAGCAGTGTGCAGAGGCCAAGGCCAGAACTTTCCGAATCTTCACATGCTGTGGGGGGAACAGGTACAAGGTGGGCCCAGCAACAGGGTGGCCTAGAAGCCCTCCCAGAGGGAGGCTGCAGAGATGGAGCCCAAGCCAGAGGGCACCAGGTGAGGCATGCTCAGGTGGGGGACCAGGGAGGGTAAGGTGCACCTCCTGGAATTGGGTTGTAAAGGGACTGAGGGAGGGAGGTGGCCAGGCAGGGACAGGACAGTGGAGAGTCACAGGCATGTTCCACATGTGGAAGGCGAAATCTGACCACCCTTAAATGTGGACGGGACATGTAGCCCAGAGGGCAGGCTGAAGGTAGGAGAAAAGAGGGGGGCAGGGCTGGGTCCAGGCAGTGAGATGGCCTGGGGAAGACTGACGGTTGACAGAAGCAAATGTTCACGACCATCCTGATCTTAGGTCTTGTCAAATCCTGATATAATATATCTTAGACTGGGGTGGGGGGGGGGGGTTCTTT
>NW_026000005.1:48292904-48307053 GCF_001458135.2 Marmota marmota marmota
CCGCCACAAAAGAACTTCATCCTTGAACTGCTGTGACAGAGACCCAGGTTGGCCAGCTCCTCCCGGCTCCTTTCCTAAGGGGTGGCACTCACCGGCTCCTAGGACTAGGGTGCACAAAGGCACAGGCTTGTCACCTCGGGCTGCGGCATACCCAGGGTCTTCCATCCTGTCCTCTGGCTTCCCAAGGGGGTACTAGTGGTACAAAAGTCAGCAGAGACCAGCTTACTTGAGCAATGGCACATCTGAAAGTCACCGTGAAGTGACAAACCTGCATCTGTTCTTGAACACAGGAAGCCAGAGCTCCTCTGGCTTCTTACACCTTTGCTTCCTCAAGCGCCTAGAGTCTCCCAAAGGCCGGGGAGGACCCCTGCTGGAAAGCAGCCCGCCGTCCTCCTCAGCTAGCCCCAGGGCTGCTGTAAGTCCCCTTGAGGGGGAGGTTAGCTCTGTCCTGGAACGACCTGGTCCCAGCCCACACAGGGTTCCACAGGGACTGCAGCAAACAAAAAGCCGAGGTGAAACAGAACAAAATCGTCACCTGGTCAATGGGGAGAATCCAGAAACGGTGGCGGCCCACGTTCTCAGTAAATGCCCAGAAGTGGTTTTAGGACCTTTACAATGTGGTGTAGCGTTGAGCTCCTGACCAGGAGTTCAGGCCACAGGTGATCAGCTGGTCACGCTCCTGGGGAGGCGTTTCTGCCCTCTGGAGCCTGCTCTATACCAGTGACATCAGCCAGTTCTCACCAGTGAAACGTGAGCATTCGACATATTAGACTGGCTAAAATATTTCAGGAATTCCCATGGGGAGCACTGTCCCTGTAGGAATGGTCCTCAGGCACCTCTGTGGGTCCAGGGGACGTGAGGATCTTGTGAGCACTGCACAGCAACTGAACGCACTTCCTGGAGACCACTGCCTTTGCCTCCCAGTAACATCTCACACAGGTGGGACTTGGTGTGGCTTTTCAGAGCTAGGTTTTGTGGCTGCCTGGGTCTAAAGGGTAGTAAAACTAGTTTGGGAAGCAGCCAGCCCTTACCAATCCCTGCTTGGCAGCGCTGGCATCTCCAGAGAGAACCCAAGCCTTAGGTTATGCTCAAACTGGCTCAGGGAGATGCACAGTCTCCAGGGTCCGTGGGAGCAGCATGAGCATTTGGTTTTGGGGGAGAAGTTTAAGGTGGATTTGGGCACAGTCACCAACATCTAGTGAGGCTGTGGGGTCCACGCTATAATCACAACTATGCCCACTTCTCTAGCCCCACTTTTCTAAGCTCAGCAATTCTTTGGGTCCCAGGCAGGGGTCCTCCTGCATTTTAAGCAAAAGCCTAAATATTCAGATAAGCAATTTGCTACCAGGACCATCCAGCACTGGTCTGATTAAGTAGTTGCCTCTGTGTGTATAATTTAAAGAGAACAGATCCTTTGACCTCCTATATGTGGGCATTGACTAAAAAAGGGGTGAGGGGACATCATACTGGGGAAATTAGGACCAGGATATTCCTCTGGGAACTACACAGCAGGGGTTTTATTAATAGAGCTCATTTTATTAATGGGGGCTCATATCATCCAAGCTGCCTCCCCTATAAAAGGGCTGAGAAGTTTACGCAGACATATAGCCAGCAAGGCCTCAAATATTCACATCGGTCTTTCAGAGAAAGCATACCAACCCTGACTGATAGAGAGTCAAGGGCCGTGAGAGGGCTAGGGCCCGTCAACAGGAGACAGTTACAAATGCTGGCTGAACTGCAGGACGGACGATGAAGACAGGGGTCCTCATGTCTATTAACCAGGAAAGTGAGAGTAAAAACAATGTGTATTTATAAACGTGTGCTACAGACAATTTACATTAAACTAAAATGGCATCAGCGACCATTGCAGCACAGAGGTCAGACTAATTTTCAGCAGTTCTGTGTATTTTCATCATTTCTATGACTAAAATTAATCAAAAAGGTGGTTTCATTTAAGAACTGCTATTAATGCTGTGTATCCTCAGAGCAGGAGGATGTGTTCATTCTTGGGTACATGGGTTCCCTGACCTGTGACCTTGAGGAGGAACGTGAGGTGTCTAAGAAGCACAATTAATGGAACACCAGACAACCTTGCAAAGCTACTGGGGCAAAAGGCTCCCGGGGTCTCACAGGACGAAAGCAAACTCTCCGGGCACAGGAGAGATCACAGAGCCCCAGGGCTGCGGGGAAGGTGGCGGGCATGGAGCCTGCACACTCCCCTTCCTCTCATCTCTCCCTCCCCCAGAAGGGACTGGATTGGGTCTCTTCCACGAGGACCCAGCAAGTGAGCTCCGGGTTAGGATGGCATGGCCTGTGAGAGGGCATTGAGCTGGCCCAGCCTCTGCACCTGAGCCTGCAACTTCTGACAGGAAATACAAGGCATAAAAAAGAGCTAGACATCACGTGGCTGCTCCTTGCCCGACAAGCAACGAAGAAATGCTTCTCAGTAAATCCTCAAAAGCAGAACGGAGCAGTGAGGCAAGGAAATGCGGGGCCACCACTGACATTACCTACCTGGATTAGTCCTTTGCTTCCTTCCGCTATTAGTTTTCCTCCCCAAATTTTCAATCCTTTAGAGAAGAAACAAAAATAACTGTTTAATCCTCAACACTGAATTTCTGCTCAACGTGTTTTCATAGAAAGCCAGTGTCAGATACAAAAAGGATATGACATTAAAAGTGAGCCAGGATCCCAATAGTCCGTTGCTAGCCTTTAAGTTGAACAGACAGCTCTGTCGTAATGGAAACCTCCCCTACCTAATGCGCAGCAGTTCACTAAATTACACTAAACTGTAAAGGTGAATGAAAACAGGAACATACATATGCCAGGTAGTGTCCTTATCCTTAAAATATACATGTACTAAGGGCAACACATATACTGTATTTAGAGTATGCATTTTTCTTTTCCTTTTTTTTTTTTTTTTGGTACTAGGGGTTGAACCCAGGGACAACTTAACCACAGAGCCATATTCCCAGCCCTTTCTATTTTTATTTTGAGACAGGGTCTTGTCAAGTTGCTGAAGCTGGTCTCAAACTTGGCATCATTGTGCTTCAGCCTCCTGAGTTGCTGGGATTATAGGTATGTGCCACCATGCCTGGCAGCGTAAGCACTTTTTGAGAGCATTTCTACATAACTCAGAGTAAGTGCTTGTACCTACAAAGCAAGCCCATGCAAAGGGCCAACAATGAGTTCTGTCCTGCCACCTACCAACTTGGAGAACCTGGGCCATATACTCAAGGTCTCCCTAAATTTGCTGGGGGAAGTTCAAATTAATAAGGAATGGGAGAAACTTGAGATAGTTGTTAATAACAGCAGCAAAAACTTACATAATGCTCACAATGCTTCAGGTTTATTCTAAATCCTTTTCAAGAATGCCATATTTATAATTCACAACTACCCACCCAAACATAACTTGTACAGTTCTCCTGACATCTGTGGGACAGGGACTTACCACAGTCATCGTACAGATAGATGTGGGCAAAGCAAAGTTCAAATACTAGTCCAGGCCACCTGCCCATGGAGCCAGAATGTGAACTCTGGGCAGCACTGATCCTGCACTCTTGACCACTAGGCCACAGGGCCTTTCCAGAGCAAAGTGATGCTTGCACACATGGGCTCAGAGTTATCAAGTTTCACACTTTGGTTAAGTGACACGGTACAAGTTACTTAACCTTTCTGTACTGTATCCACATTTAATTGTGATGATTCCAACAGTGGTGCCTACCTTGCAGGGTTGAGAATCAGTATGAGAGGCTTAGGAGAGCAGGGTATGGGGTAATCGATCAATATACTACCCCCTGCTGTCTTCGTCACAATAGGTGCCAGAGTTAGTTTTACTCTCCCCTTTGTGGTGCTGCCTTAAGCTGGCAATTCACATTACCATGCATTTAAGAAAAGGCCATGCTACTAATTATCTTATGAGAAGCACCAAGACAGGGGCCCCGGGCCAGAAGCACAAGCCATGAGCTTGTAACACACAGATCTACTGAACTGGCACCCAGTACCTTGGCTGGTAGTGCCAGGAGCCTGTGCATTAGCCAGCTCTTTAGGTGGCGTCTACATGGTCAAGTGTGCCTGTTCCCAAGGTATTGGGGTGCTTTATCCACTGTTCTCCCCATACTGACACCCAAAGTTCTCATTGGCAAAATCAGTGGCACTTAAGATACATACATTGTTCAAAACACTGCAGATGCTCCCTGTCCTTGCCATATGAAGACAGTGATGCCAACGAACAGACCCTTAGGTCATGTCCTGTCAGACCAGAAAGTAAAAGAAATTTGCTGCTGGAATATTTTAGTTTTTGCTGGGTAAATTTTTCACTGAATGTGTGACTGGTTCAGCTAAAAAGGCAGAGAACGAGGATTTCTCTTGATTTCAGCAGCAGTTTTAAGAACCTTTTGTGCCTGTCTGTCTAGTGCTGGGCAGAATGTGATCTGAGATTTGCTTTCTTTAGTAGGTAAAAATGACTTGGTAATAAGGTCACATGGGAGCAACTGCCTCCATCTACTGCAGAAGCTCTCCAGTCACTTACCAAAGAGAATCCACTTAAGGCATTTTACAACATCTGCATGTTCCAGCACAGTGGTCAGAACCTTGAGGAGGATGTGACTACCCAAGTTAAACACTGACAACAACAGTTAATGAGTGTCACTAGTGCCTAGCGGTGCTCCAAGAGTCTCATAAGGGTTCTGCATAACTGCTACCACATCCATGAAGGGTAGGTGACTGTCATTATCCTTCCTCTCTTACAGATGAAGAGCCTGAGTCACTGAATGGCTAAGCTGAATTGCCAACCCAGGAAGGCAGGGGCACAGGAGGAATCTTTGTGTCTTCAGGAATTCTGCTTAGTTAGATAAGCAATCCTGTTGGCAGTACATAACATACACGTTCAAAGGAACGAGTAATGTTCCGGGCCCAATGGTGAACCGGGTCACTTTCCTACGAGGGCGGGGACAGCATTTCAAATCGCAGTCTGCACTGTTCATTCATACACTCCACCGCAAACACTCAGGACGTTCCCTACCCTGGGGCGTCTGGTAGGTCAGCGTGGCCATCTGCACCAGTGGGTCGTCCTCGAAGGGCTGGTCATACTGCGGGGAGGAAGGGGCTTCAAGTCAGGTCCCCCGGCCGCACGGTCGGGACCCGGGAGAGGAGGTGCCAGCCCGCCCGCCAGCGCCCCTCCACCACCCAGCCGCGGGGACCACCTTCTCTATCAGCTCCCGCATGCGCCTCTGGAAGCGGCGGCGGCTGTCCTTGAGCTTCTGCAGCAGCGCGTCTTCCTCCAGGCCCCGGCCCTCCATGGCGCACGCCGCTCGCCGCCACCAACCGCGCGATGCCGGACGGCCCTGCGCGCCGCTCCCACCGGCCGCCCGGTCCCCGCCGCCTCTCGGGCTCCAATTGGCTGGGGCCGATGGACTGCGTTGATTGGTTCATTCGAAAGTGTTTGCACTACTTTCTCTCCGCCAATCCGCGTCCGAGCTTCAGGCCCCGCCCCGGGCGTTGCGTGGAGCGGAAAGAGAGAGGGTGGGGTGAGCTGCGGCCAGGCAGAGTAGTGGCGGCCTCAGGCCTTGGGTGCTGCTGTTGTCTCTGCGCTCCGAGGAAGCCCGGCCTGCTCTGTTCCTTTCCCTCACTCCCTCGGGAGCGCGTCTGCAGGACACTCCTTTGTAAACTTCCTGTGCACTAACTCAGCTTGGTTGCGCCCTGGGGAACCCGACCTACTGCAAGTGGCCACCAAACCTGTATAATGTGCAGCTTTTCCAGTGTCCTGGAGCGGATGAGGCACCTCCTCCTCCTTAGGGGATGTTCTTTGTCTCCACACATAAATTAGTTTTTAGACATCTAATGCCACACATTTAGAGACTTGAGGCCTTGGACAAGGTTTCCTTTATATTTTGGAGAACTTTCTCTTCTGCGCCTGACTGGTGTGATAGTGCCACTTTTCAGAACTGGCCTCTCCCAAGGCTTGTTCCTCATCCCTGGGAAACCACCCTCAGACTCCAAGGCTTTTCTGACTGGTTTCACTGACAATCCAAGGATCTGCCTCTGTCCAGGGGATCCTGGGCAGCTTCAGGAGAAAGACTTCTCAAGTCTCAAGCTCAAGACTAATTGAAGTTTAAAGCAGGTGTTCTTGCCAACCCTTCGTGAGCACCCAAAGCCCTTGTCCCATTCTGGCCTGCTAGTCTTTCAGGTCCCTCTGACTGGCTTTCCCCATCCCTTGAGTGGTGGTCCAGCAAAGGAAAGAAGAAACCTAGTGATGCTTCTCATTTGATGCCATCCCTACAACTCCCTACCCACGCTTGGCAGCCTAAACATGTGCCTTCAGGAACCCAGGCCTGCTAAGCAAACTCCTTCCCCATCACCTCCCACTCCCACGTAGAGGGGAAGTATCACAAGTCAGCTTCTTCCCCAGGAGCAGGAGTTCCTGGGTGTGGCACTGCAGGGTCTCAGGGTTCCCATGGGCAGCAGAGTTCAGGGCAAGAGGGTGTGGCCCTGGCTTCAGGGTCTTTTCTGTCTGCACTTGCACCCTGCTCTCTGCTAGCCAAACTAGGCTTTCCAAACCTCGAAAAGCCATTTACGAAAGCTATGCCTAGAAAATCGTTCTCATTGGAGTTATTTTATGGCTGCTCTCATAAAATGTGCCTGAATTTTGCTTCAAATAAAATGGAAGGAGATTTATTCTGCATAGAGTTGCCACATAAATAATTTTATGTTGGTAAGGTGTAGAAATATTACCCCTTTGTATTTTTTTTTGGGAAAAGCACAGCTTTTGGCTGGTCCCAGGGTTGACACAGAAATTGCTATGTAACAGTGAGAACCGCAGCCTGAGATGAGTTATCAACCACAGAAAGGAGGCCCCAGCTGATGCTAACAGAGACTGGGAAATAGCTGGTAACACTTGGATTGCCACAAGATGTCAGTCAAAGCTCATACAAATGTGTTTATTCTTTGATTTAATGAGTCTACTTTTTAAAATCTGTCAAAGTAGTTCATGATTTTGGCAAGGATTTAGCCAGAGGACTGTTAGCAAAACAATTGGTAATGTCCAGTAGAAGGTCACTTGAGTAAGTGATGGTGGGTAATATCTGCAGTCCACTCACGACAATTGTGAAGTACTATAATTATTGACATCTAAAATGTATATGATATTTTTATAAAGAAGGCTATGAATATATGCTTTACATGCCTGCATTTTAGAAATGTACATTATGTTTTAAATGTTTATATACATATGTATATATATGTATATATTTATACACATACCATACCCACGTGTATATATTTATACATGTGTACACATGTGCATACATGTGTACGTACGCTTGTGGTGTATATATAAATATATGCACATGTACATATGTGTATGCATGTGTATATTTATACGTATGTGCACATATATGTATATATGGATGGATGTGTATATGTATATTTATTTTAGAATTATCTCTAGATGATGTCTGATGGGTCATTTTTAATATTAGTTTTCATTAGTTGCATTTTCTAGAATAGGCATGTACTGTGCAAGTATAAGTGCATCACTCATGTAATGAAACAATCAATTGTTTTAGTACATTTTGTGCTGCTGTAACGTGACCAAGACTGAGTAATTTGCAGTGAACAGAGATTTATTTATAGCAGTTATGGAGACTGAGATTTCCAGGACCAAGGATCTGGCACTGGTAAGGGCCTTCTTGCTATGTCATCCTATGTGGAGGACAGATGGGCAAGAGAGGACAAGAGAGAGCAAGGGGGCAGATCTGTCCTTTGAGAAGGAGCCCACTTGCTTGATAATGGCCTGGTCACCTCCCAGCTCTGTTTCATTGTGAAGTTTCTAAGACATTCTTCTGGGGGACACGTTCAAACCATGGCACCAATTGTGTGCTTTTACCTTGGTGCTACAAATTCAGAAGCCACTTATCCAATCAGGACAGATGTGGCTCCAACCACTCTAGGTCAGCAGGGAGCAGCACATTGCAGGTAGAGCCCCCTCCAGCTTTGCCTTTTGAGCTAGATAGTGAGAAGGCTTCTTCTAGGGCAACCCAGAGTGTCTGCAGAGGCTGTTGCCGAAGGTGTGCATCAATGGGGTACTTACTCTCTAACTTCCTCTCTGTGGCCAGGTCATCATTTCAACAATGATCCGAGTTCTCTGAGCTCTCATTGGTGAATTCATTTTGTTACCTTATGATTTGTGACTGCAGAAGTCTTTGTTTAAAATAATTAGATCATTAGACCTTTTGGTTTGGAGATAAAACATTTGGAAAATACCTTTGTTTATTCGGCTGCATAAACAAAGTGCATGCTGGGGCTCAACTATCTTCTTTGTGTGGATTTGTCTATGTAGAAATCTCAGATTCCTGCAAGAGAGTCTTCTTCCTATGGGAAGATTCACTGTGATCCCAAGTCTTGCACTTTTTTCTTGGATGCTCTAAGTGGGAAGTTTTTGAAGTGCTAGGTTTTGAAGATATAGTATGTTAAAATGAAGGTAAAGGATCTCATTAATAATTTTCAACATTGTTTATGTGAAATTGATTATATTTCAGATAAATTGGCTTGAATAGAATGTAATTCAAATATGTTTACATATTTCTTTTTACTTTTTGAAACCATCCCTGCATTCTACACTTCCTCAAAACTCTACATACAGTCAGAGGGTACCCTCCCTGGGCAGCCCTCTGACCAGCACTGCTCTCTGTCACCACAGTTAATCAACTTCCAGCTCTGTCCTTTTATTCAGTACTGAGCTGTGGCTCATCCTTGCACAGAGTGGATAGCTCCTCCTCCACACTGCCGAAGCCATAGCTGGCAGATGTGCCTTTTGGGATCTATTAGGAGAGCAGGACGTGTCTACATCCCTAACATGGCAATCTGTGGGCTACACCTGAGAGAGAGGCTCTGACCCCCTAATAAATTAATAATAATAATAATATTTTATTTTATTATTTTTGGTGCTAGGGATTAAACCCAGGGGCAAGGAACACTGAGCCACATCCCCAGCCCTTTTCATATTTAACTTTTAGACAGGGTCTCACTAAGTTGCTTAGGGCTTCACTAAATTGTTGAGGCTGGCTTTGAACTTGCAATCCTCCTGCCTCAGCCACCTAAACCACTGGGATTATAGGCATGTGCCACCATGCCTGGCCTAAAATTTAATATATATCTGCCACAGGGTGCATAATCCCAGATACTCAGGAGGCTGAAGCAAGTGGATTGAAAGTTCAAACCTAGCCTGAGCAATTTATTCAAAAAATAAAAAGGGTTGGGAATGTAGCTCAGTGCTAGAGCATTCCTGGGCTTAATCCCTAGTACTTAAACAAAAAGGGGGGGGGGGCAGCATATGTGGGTTAGTTATAATTTCTGCCCTTGGGGCTGTCAGTTACCACAGTCAGGAATGAGGAGCCAGCTTATATATACATACATATATATGCTAAGTAATCATTCATTTTGTCAAGTTTTCAAATGTATTGGTTTAAATGAATGTACAGAGTTCTCTAACATTCCGATCTTCACTGTATGTGTGGTGATGACTCCCTCTTAGTTTCTAACATTATTTCCTTATACATTCTCTATCTCTCTTTTTTCCCAATAAACATATTTTATTTTTAATGTTTTTCCAAATGTTTATTGGTACATTACAGTTGTACTTAATGGTTGTATTTGTTGTTACATATTCATACATGCACACAATAGAACAATATAATTTGGCCAATATCATTCTCTAGTATTTCCCTTTTCTGGCCCCTCCTCCCACCCCCCAGTCCCTTTCCTCTAGAGATCTCCCTTCGATTTTCATGAAATTCCCTCCACCTTTCTTTTCCTCCAATAAAGATATTTTTTCTTGGGCTGGGGTTGTGGCTCAGTGGTAGAGTGCTTGCCTAGCACACGTGAGGCCCTGGGTTTGATCCTCAGCACCATATAAAAATGAAGTAAAGATATTGTGTTCACCTACAACTAAAAAAAATTCTTAATTCTAATAACTGTAGTGTAATACCAGCAGACATTGAATATTAAATAATTAAAGCTTACAGTCCTGACATTTGGCTTAATAACAAATACTAGAAGCATTTGTCAAGAATTAAATCATTTTATGAATGTCAGTAGAGGGGGCAGAGAGAGAAGAGGCGAGGGGAGGGGAGGGGAGGGGGGATAGTAGAGGATAGGAAAGGCAGCAGAACACAACAGACACTAGTATGGCAATATGTAAATCAATGGATGTGTAACTGATGTGATTCTGCAATCTGTATTTGGGGTAAAAATGGGAGCTCATAACCCACTTGAATCAAAGTGTGAAATATGATATATCAAGAATTATGTAATGTTTTGAACAGCCAACAATAAAAAATTTAAAAAAAAAGAATTAAATCATTTTATGTCTAATTTTTAAATGAAATATGCAATACATATATAAAAACTTTTGGCCAGCATAATGTATAAAGATTAGCAAACAGGTGTGTATGTGAATTTTTATCAGCCCACACTCCTGCCAACACTTAGCATTGGATTTTTGCTTATAAGTGCAAAATAGTATCTCCTTGTGGTTTTAATTTGCATTTCCTTAATTGCTAACAAGACTGAAACACAATTCCACATTATATTTAAAGTTTCATTTTTCTATTTCAGTGTTTCGAACCACATTTAATTGTTTTTAATTGAATTTTTATTGAAATAATTATTGACTTATATGTAACTGTGAGAAATAATGCAGAGCTATTTCCTTAACATTTTGAATAGTTTCCCTAAAGGTAACAATTTACTTGTATTGACTTTAATTTACTCTTATTTTTCTAATTTCTTAAGGTAGGAATTTAGATTACTGATTTTTAGCATTTTAATGCTGTGAATTTCCCTTAAATTACTATTCCAGGAGCATCCCAAATATTTTGGATATGTTATTTCTTTCCACTCGATTATGTGTATTTAAAAAAAATTTACTTTGAGGCTTCCTCTTCGATCATGGATTACTTGAAAGTGTATTATTTAATTTCTATCTGTTTAAAGATGTTCTGTTGTCTTTCTGTTATTAATTTCTAGTTTGCCAGAGAACTATTGATTTTTAGTTTGATTACTGCCAGCGAACAGAATTGATATAATTTCAATGCTATTATATTTGTTGATTTTTTTATGGTGGAAACGGTTTTAAAGTAGTAGTTCAGTTATTAAAAAATTAGTTCAACCAGGTTCATACACATAACAACAGATTTGAGACTTGGGCTCAAATATTATTATATGGTGGAGCACATGAAATGCAGGGATCTCACAAAGTTTTCTTCATAAAAGCTGCCTTAAAATCTTTTATACTCTTTCCAATATGTATGTCACCAATTAATAAAATAGTTTTATAATAATGCGATGAGAAAGTTTATCATGAAAGTTAAAAACTGAAGTAACATGCTTTTGGATTAGTGGTTCAGATCCACCACACAATCCCCATGTGGCTGCCCAGTGGCCCGCAATGGAGCTCTTCTCGTGCGCTTGGACCCTGGTTCTTCCTCAGATCATTCAGTTCTCCATCACCTGTTAAAGGATAGAGCTCCAGGATCTTTCTCGGGCCTCAGCACTTGGTAGGATTGTGAGTTTGTGACATGTCATTTTTACTCCACACTATGACCTAACTCAAGTAAATTCTTTGACATGATTCCAAAAATAAGGTCCAAATCATTTGTATAAATAATCAAAACTTCCCAATATTCTGCACTTCGTCCATTTGTAATTTTCCTCATCATTTTTTTCTTCCTTCAATTCAAAGTATTTCTTTTCTCTCTTATCACATTCACATTAGCACAGCCTACTATCAAAGAACATCAGCTTTCCATCCCAGTATTCATCAGTACCTCAAGTTTTTAATATTAGTGTCCACTGGTATCTCAGATACTTAATTTTCTGTATTTGTTCATACAGAATGGATTTTAATTTTCTTTTTCTTTTTTTCCCTTTGGTGGTGCTGGGGATCCAACCCAGGTCTTGTGTATGCTAGGCAAGTGCTCTACCTCTGCCCTATGCTCCAAACCCCTCTTTTCATGACAATCTTAACTGCAGCTGAGCTCAGGTATTTATATTCATAAATACATATTATTGCATCATGAATCACTTTATTCCTCTTTTATATTGTCATTCATTGGTGTAATTTTCTGACTTAAAAAGAGTTTGTATCTTTATTTTATTTAGAGTCCTTACAATATAAAGGAACTTTTTTTTTAACGATCATTTTGGTATCATAATGAGGTCAGGGAAGTCTTTTCAAGGATGACAGCTAAGGCAGAATATTTTTTTTTAAATTTGTTTTTAAAATGTAAAAACATAGAAATGAAACATTTTTGTGACAAAAAAAAAAACCTAAGAAAAATTCAACAGGCAAAAACAAAATGAGAAGAGTAGCAGAATTAAATATTACGAAGGATTAATAATAAAAACATGTAAAAGAATATCATGAAAGCTCCTAGTGGGAAGTGGGCAAAGTTCTTAAAGTGTTGCCAACAAGGGATGGAATTCAAACGCATGCAGGCATAGAGAGTGTTCCGACTCGAAACTAAACAAAACGCCACAAGCTGATCAAATGAGTAAATAGAACAATAACAAGTACCAGCAAGGGTATTTGTTTTATTCTAAGACTTCAGGAAAGCATCAATCATGCTTCCAAGTTCCTTTTGGTGGCATGTCTGAAAGGGACATGTCTGTTTGGTGGTGCACACCTGTAATCCCAGTGGCTTGGGAGGCTGAGGCAGGAGGATCTCCAGTTCAAGCCCAGCTCACGTCTCTTCTTCCCTTTAATGAGTCTGCTTTCTGAAATCCATTCTAAGTCATTAGCCTGATGGCGAGGATGTGGCTGGAGGCCTTCTAGTGAAGCTCCGTTCACAGCGTCCAGCACCAGGAAGGGTAGTTAAGCAAATGGTGACAGACACCTGTCTGTGCTCCATTGATCATTTTGAAGAACTGTATTGATTGGCATCTAAAATGTGTGTATAAATATACATCATACATTTAAAAAATTTGAGTGTGTATATCTCAAAGTGTTTCCAGGGTTCTCTCTGCTGGGGGTATGATGGGTCGTTTCTGACACTGCTCTTCTTGAGCTGGTTTTCCAGAGGGAGCATCTCGTGCAGTTGCACAGTGTGTGCCTCATGAGTACACACACATGATCAGTTGTGTGTTTTTACCTCAGCTCTGCAAAATCAGAGACCTTTTATCCAAACAAGACACGGGAGGCTCCAGCGTTCCCAGCTGCTGCCCCACAGCTGGACACGGCCTTGCCATCTGGATGCCCAGAAATGGGTTTTCCTGGGAAAAGTGGGGTTGCAGCTGTCTTTGTGATGTTTCTGCTCCAGTTTCATGTGGTGGGAAATTGCTTTTTATTCTTCATCTTAGGCTTTTTGCAATACAAATACACTTTAGGGTCATGATTAATGTGTTTTAATGGGCTACCCTTTTGAAAATCAATTAAAAGAATTTATGTTAAAAATAGAAGGCAATTAGATTGATTTGAATGACCTATTTTTAATCAATCCTAGTATTTATGGATCTGAAAACTCTCAGGACATCTTTCTCCAGAGCATTCAGGGATCAGCCCTTCTGCCCTTATGTGTGAATGATTTTAAAACAGGAGGCACCAGGATGATGGATAATTTGCTAAATCAGTCTCTCTCTCTCTCTCTCTCTCTCTCTCTCTCTCTCTCAACCTTTGCAATGTTCTGGACTTGCCCTTTGTTCATCTTTCCTCCCCTCGGAGCAGCACCTCCTCACCTCCTGTGATTTGCTGGAATGAGCTTGAAATGTATACCAGATGTTCTGTTCTGTTTCATGCAAAATTTGGGTGCCTCTAGTTCTTATTTAAAACTAAGTTTTAAGTTAAATAATGCTAAATCTTCTCTCAACTATCTTTATCTCTTTATTCTCAGTTACTTTCATCATTGCTTCTAAAGTTCTTATTTCTGGCAAGAAATATCTATTTGCATCTCTTTTATTTATCAAAATTAACTTTGTTATAAATCACAGGATTAGGCTCTGTAGGGATTCACTTGCTTTCTCATCTTTGGTATTTTAAATATTTTGTTATGTCCAAGAATTTTTTAAATTGTTGAGAAGGATGTATATTTAGAATTCATATATATATATATATATATATATATATATATATATATATATATATATATATAAAATG
>NW_026000005.1:48307073-48402326 GCF_001458135.2 Marmota marmota marmota
TATATATAAAATGTCGGTGGACCTTTATTTTATTCATTTATTTATATGCAGTGCTGAGAATCAAACCCAAGGCCTCACACATGCTAGGCAGGTGCTCTACCACTGAGCCACAGTCCTCTATTTAGAATCTTTATGAATTTTCTTAATTCTATAGATTCAGAAAAAAAAAGTAGTAACTCCATTTCCTTACCTTCTCTTTTCTCTGGTCTCTGCATGGTATTCTTACTATGTTTTTGCATTTGTATGTAAAAATGCTGGGCTTGCTATTGCAGTCATTTCTCTGAAATTAATAGTATAATTTGCTAGTGTGCTGAGGAGAAGAAATTATAGAAACCAATGGAACTGTCTCCTCTACCTGGAATAATCAATAGCCGCTGGCTGTGAAGCCTGATTGGGGGCCTCAGAGGAGCGGTGAACTGAAGGCTCCTGGAGGTCAAGTTAGTGTGGCCAAGGACAGACACATGTGCAGACCAAAGCCAAGCCAACCTCGATCCCCCAGGAGGTGGCAGTAATGGTTCTGCCCTCCTGGGATGATCCAGCTAGTATTTCCTGAAGGTTCACAGTTCACCAGGCTGCAAGGTCACGTACGCCCAGTCACTTGGTCCCCAGCACAGTTCTGAGGGTTGACACTAGTATCATCCACGATTTACGGAGTGGAAGCTGAGGCTGGGGACGGGGTGGCAGAGGTGATGTGACTAGTCTGGGGTTCCTGAACAGCTGTTAGTGGAGATGGAGTTTGAAACTAAATAATAGGTTTTGGGACCCACACACCTATAACCCATGAGTACCCCTGGCATATGTCTTATTTCAAGTTTTCCAGCGCTCATATGACAAGGAGACTGGGATTCTCAAAGCCAGAGACTCATAGCCCATCTGTTCTCTCCTTACATCTAACACAGGACTAGCAGAACCAGGGCTGTGGTTGCCTGTCTCTTGAAACAAGAACAAAAACACCAACATTTGCCTTTCTATTATTCCAAAGTCCATGGAGGGAGATTCCAAATACTATATGTAATGGTCTGATGAGGAGAAATCAGTTGGTTTTGTCATTATAGGAAAGTTGGCCAAAGATCAGGAAGGAATCTTCTTCTTGGGCTCTAAATTGACTATTTTTTTTTTTTTTGCTGGGGGTGGGAGGTACTGAGGATTGAACTCAGGGGCATTCATCTACTTAAGCCACATTCCCAGCCCTATTTTTTTGTATTTTCTTTAGAGACAGGGTCTCACTGAGTTGCTCAGCGCCTTGCTTTTGCTGAGGCTAGCTTTGACCTCAAGATTCTCCTGCCTCAGCCTCTGGAGCCACTGGGATTGCAGGCTTGTGCCACTGCTCCTGACTCTAGATTGATTTTAAGATCAGTATTAGGTTCATAACAAAATTTAGCAGAAGGCACAGAGTTCCCATGTGCCTGTCACATTCTCACTGGAATACACTTTTCATAGCTGATGAACCTGCTGTGACACATCATTATCGTGCAGTGTCATAGGTTCACATTGGTGTTCACTCTTGGTGCATGCCTTCTGTAGGTTTGGACAAGTTTGTAATGGCATGTAGCTACTCTTTCAGTATCATATAGAGGAGTTTCATTGCACTAAAAGTCCTCTGTGCTTCTCCCATACATTTCTTCCTTTCCTGTAACCCCTGGGCATTGCCAAACTAGAAAAGGCAAAGGCCAAAGAACTTGCCACCAAACTGGGCTAACTGTACATTATTGCCTTTTTGGTGAGTTTAGCCATTTATATTTAGTGTAATGATTGATAGGGTCGGAATACCATCTACCTTCCTCCTAGTTGTCCTGTATTGTTCCATCTACTATTTACTATCTTTTCTTCTATTTCAGTCTACTTCTAGATTATTTTCTATAAAAACATCTTATCTCCACTCTTGGCTTAAATTTTTTAAGTGGTTTCTTGGGGGTTTATAATGTGCATTTTTGATTTATCAAAGTCTATTATCAAATGATATTACACAACTTCAACACAGCATTAGAGCCTCCCAACAGTGTGATTCCAGTCTCTCCCTTTTGTTCTTTCATTCTTTGGCTGTTGTCAGAAATTTCACTCCATAATACATTGTTCCTATTTTTGCATCTTTTAGAGTAATTAAAACATGCACTTTTTTATGTATCTTCATTTTTGTTATTTCTGTAGACATTCTCTGTGCCTAAAGGATTTCCTTTAATATTTCCTATAATATGCCTAATGGAAAGAAATTTTCTCAACCTTTTTGTCTGAAAAAGTATTCAGACTCTAAGCACCCTTTTTGGTAAATATGAAATTCTTACATCCCCCCTTTCAACATGACCTCATTGTCTTCTGTGTTTTTAGTTTCTGATGAACTCTCTCTCATAATTTGTATCTTTGTTCCTTTGAATCCTGTGTATCTTTTCCTGTCTGCTGCCAAGATTTTTTTCATTGATTTTTAGTAGCTCAACTATAATGTGTCAAGTTTTGCCTTTTGCTCAGGGTGTAGCTGTAGCTGTGTTGCTACAGAGTTGTTATATGTAAATATATATACACACATATTTACATATATATATATATATATATTTATGTGTGAATATATGTATGTGTGTGTGTATGTCTAGGCGTGCTTATTTATTTATTTATTTATTTATTTATTTCTCTATCTATTTGGTGGTGCTGGGGATGGAACCCAGGGCCTTGCTTATGCTAGGCAAGTACTCTGCACTGAGCTAAAGCCCTGGTCCAGATTTTCTTTTTTTTTTTGTTACTCTGTGCTGGCCTTTTATTGTGGGTTCTCTGTTGTTGTGGTCAAGCTCCCTTCTTAGGGAGAAAATAAAACTTTTACCTTAGAGAAGATATTGTAAATAAAATAAATGTTAAGCCTCAGACTCGGAGAAGACACTTTCAATGCAACAATAACAACATGACTCCCCCAAACCAGAACAGAAACCCCAACTCATCAACAAATAGTTAATCTTTAGAAAAAGGCTTTTCTTTAAACAAATAAGAAAGTAAATCAATAGAAAAACAAAGGGCAAAAGAGCTGAGCAGGAACTTCATAGAAATAAGTCTTTCTTATTATATGTCTCATCACTGTTGGATTGGGATTTTTTCACAATTAAGAATGGTGTCTGCTATGAAAATATTGTACACAAATTTTGTCTGAATTTGAGATGATTTCCTAGGAGACATTCCTAGAAGGAAAACCATCAAGATATTGAACAATTAAAAGCTCTTGCTTGATGCATGATGCCCTATTACTTTCCAGAACTTGGTCCAATTTGCATTTTCATTACTGATGTTACTGATGTTCAAGTTTTCCTTCTGTTATCAGCACTGAACATAATAATTTAAAAATATTTACTAAATGCAAAAAAGGCATCTCTTTGTGCATTACACTGAGAATGAATTTTACTTCATGAAATCTGGCTGGGCCGAACACTTATCAGACATTTATTAGGACTTGGTGCCTATTGTAAAGCCTGTTGCTTTTATTTTTTGAATATACTTTTTAAAAAATTTATTTATTCTAATAGTTATACATGACATCAGAATGCATTTCAACTCATAGAACATGTAGAAAAGACAATTTTTCATGTTTCTGGTTGTACACAAAGTTGAGTCACACCATTTGTATTTTTATACATGTACTTAGGGTGATGATGTCCATCTCATTCCACCATCTTTCCTACCCACTGCCCCTCCTTCCCTTCACTCCCCTTTGTCCTATCTAAAGTTCCTCCATTCCTCCCATGTTCCACCCCTCTCCCCCTGCCCCCAATTATGGATCAGCATCCATGTATCAGAGAAAACATTCAGACTTTGGTTTTTTGGGGATTGGCTTACTTCACTTAGCAAGATATTCTCCACCTTAATCCATTTACCTGCAAATGCCATAATTTTATTCTCGTAATGCTCAATAATATTCCATTGTGTTTATATACCACAGTTTCTTTATCCATTCATCTACTGAAGGGCATCTAGGTTGGTTCCACAATTTAGCTATTGTGAATTGTACTGCTATAAACATTGATGTGGCTGTGTCCCTGTAGTATGCTGTTTTTAAGTCTTTTGGGTATAGACTGAGGAGAGGGATAGCTGGGTCAAATGGTGGTTCCATGCCAAATTTTCCAGGGAAT
Source organism: Marmota marmota marmota (assembly GCF_001458135.2). Classification (NCBI taxonomy): domain Eukaryota; kingdom Metazoa; phylum Chordata; class Mammalia; order Rodentia; family Sciuridae; genus Marmota; species Marmota marmota. The sequence continues at coordinate 48,311,177 of NW_026000005.1, forward strand.
CTCCATACTGCTTTCCATATTGGTTGTGTCAGTTTGCAGTGCTAGCAGCAATGTATGAGTGTGCCTTTTCCCCCACATCCTTGCCAACACTTATTGTTGTTTGTATTCTTTTTAAAAAAATATTTATTTTTTAGTTTTAGGTGAACACAATATCTTTTTTTTTTTTTTAAATGTGGTGCTGAGGATCAAACCCAGTGCCTCATGAGTGCTAGGTGAGCACTCTACCACTGAGCCACAACCTTAGCCCTGTTGTCTTAATAGCTGCCATTCTGACTGGAGTCAGATAAAATCTGAGTAGTTTTGATTTGCATTGCTCTGATTGCTAGAGATGTTGAACATTTTTTCATATACTTGTTGATTGATTGTATATCATATTTTAAGAAGTGTCTGTTTATTTCCTTGGCTCATTTATTGACTGGGTTATTTGTTTTTTTGGTGGTAAGTTTTTTAGTTCTTTGTATATCCTAGAGACTAGTGCTATATCTGATGTGTGGGCGGTAAAAATTTTACTCTTATTCTGTAGGCTGTCTCTTCACCTCACTGATTGTTTCTTTTGCTGAGAAGAAGCTTTTCAGTTTGAATTCATCCCATTCATTGATTATTCATTTTATTTCCTACGCTATAGGAGTCTTATTAAGGAAGTCAGGGCCTAATCCAACATTCTAAAGATTTAGGCCTACTTTTACTTCTATTAGGTGCAGGGTCTGTGGTCTAATTCCTAGGTCCTTGATCCACTTTCAGTTTGATTTTTGTGCATGGTGAGAGATAGGGACATAATTTAATTTTGCTGCATATGGATTTCCAATTCTCCAGTGCCATATGTTGAAGAGGCTATCTTTTCTCTAATATATGTTTTTGGTGTCTTTATCTAGTATGAGATAACTGCATTTATGTGCGTTAGTCTCTGTGTCCTCTATTCTGTATCATTGGTCTACAAGTCTATTTTGGTGCCAGTACTATGCTGTTTTTGTTACTATTGCTCTATAGTATAGTTTAAAATCTGATATAGTGATGCCTCCTTCTTCACTCTTCTTCCTAAGGATTGCTTTGTCTATTTTGGGTCTCTTATTTTTCCAGATGAATTTCATGATTTGCTTTTTCTATTTCTATGAAGAATGTCATTGGGAGTTTGATTGGAATTGCATTAAATCTGTGTAGTGCAATATTAATTCTGCCTATCCAAGAACAAGGGAGATCTTTTCATCTTCTAAGGTCTTCTTTATTTTCTTTCTTTAGTGTTATGTAGTTTTCACTGTAGAGGTTTATACTAAAATGCATATCTTTGTCATGTTGTTGCAGTTATTTTTCTATATCATATTGCTTCTTTTAAATTGCTTACAATTTTTAAAAATAGGCAAAAGGTTGAAATTATACTGAAAATCTGCCCATCTTTTCAGTTGCAATATCATTATTGTCTTAAAAATCTTTCTCCATTTCTTGACCAAGATGAATTTACTGATACGTTCCATAAAAGTGCTTTGATTTCCCCCTGACTCTTTATTTGTCTGGAATGTATTTATGTATGTGTTGATAGGTAAGATTTGACTGAGGTTCTTTTCCTCCTTCAAACCTACTCAATTATGCTGGCACTTTAAAAAAAATGAAACTAGCAACCAGAGATTAATTTACTGTGAGACCAATACCTCCTTTGTACAGGCTTCTCTGTAGTATATTGACTTGGCTATAATTTTTATAAAAATTTCAATAATAAGATGTCTTAATTACAATCATTTATGACATCCAACTCTTCACCTCAGTTTCCCCTCTGTCACAACTCTGCTGTGTTGGGTGGCTTTCCATTGGCCATCCCATTTTTGGGTGAGAGAAACAGAACTGGGATAAGGGGCTAGTGGGGTACACCTTGGTGCAGTTGCCTCTGCATATATCTAACTCATTGTTGGTTGTCCTGGAACAGGAAGGTCTTCGGAGAAAATTCTTACTGCTGAGATTCGCTCAGGGTCATGTAGCAAAGAACTGCAGATGATATTACATCCAGTACCTGCGTATATGAGAGGAGGTGAGAAATATGGTTGGAAATCCTTCAACAGAAACTTCTTCTAATTATGAGGTATGTTAATTGACATTGAGGATTTTGATCTCATCCATGCCTCATTGAAACGGACATTTCTGTCCTGTGGGATATATGAGATGAGGCAGCATATCCTACTACAGGCATGTCCTCGTTTTTATTTATTTCCTTTTTGATGAAAACTGTGCAAAGTGGAATTTATCTGGATTTATTTTTCTAGCTAACACTAAGTCTAGAGATACTGGGTGGTGGTGGTGATTTTGTGGCTGGTGATGGCCCGGGCAGTGATTCCTTAAGTTCTGCTTCTCTTAGGTTGTAAAATGGTTTCCTCTCTTTCATGGGTCACAGCTGTGCTCATGCCAGGAGGCGTGGGGGGGACAGTGCCGGCTCTAAACCAGGGGTCAAATTTGTGCTTTCTCCATTTATCTGACCTGGCTAGATCATCTAGTGGTTTATAGTTCCTTCACTAGCTTGGAGATTTATTTATTATAAGTATTTTTTTTACATCTGCAATTATGGGGTTTGACTTTCACATTGAACTCATTCCCTTTGCTTTGGTAACTTAACATGCTGCCTACTTCAATGTATAATCCAGATCTTTGATCTTTGTTAATGTGATAGGTTAAGTCTTACCTTGTTCCGGTTTTTCCTGTTATGTGGATCATATTTTTATGACCATTGTTTCATGGTCATTGTTTTTCCTTTATTCTGTCAACTCTAATTTTTTGTCCTTTCCCCATTGTGTTAGTCAACTTTCCATTACTGTATCAAATACTAGAGATAAAGCAACTTAAAAAGGGGAAAGGTTTATTTTGGATCACAGTTTTGGAGGTGTCAGTTCAGGATTGAGTGGTCCTTCTGCTTTGGGTCCTGTGGCAAGGCAGCACATCGTGGTGGAGAGCATGTTCTACCACTGTACCCTTCAAGGACATACCCCCCATGACTGGAGACCTACCACTAGGCTCCACATTTTAGGTTCCATGATTTCCTAATAGTACCACTGGCTGGACGCCAACCCTTTAGACGTGGACCTTTGAGGGCATTCCAGATCTGAACCATAGCACCCATTACATGCACTTCTTAGGGAGTCAGTGAATGTCCTTGCTTGAATGACTTTGTCTTGAATAATGTGATGTGATTGGGAGACAGATCCTGAAGCAATCCATTTTCTGCAGCTAAATTACTAATAGCAATGATATGTTCATTGAGCAGATGCTGTGCTAAGCAGTTGACATACATGACATTCTTCCAGCACCCTAGCAAAGGAGGAAGTTGACCTGTGTTAAGATCCTAATTCTGCAACCCTGGGCAATGTCTGAAGTAATTGAGGCTCAGTTACTTCACCTACAAAATGGGAAGAGCATCTCTTTTGCAGAGTTCTGGGGACGAAATAAAATTACTTTCCTCTTCTCCCTCTTGAAGGGCAGTACTCCGGCATTTCCAGGTGCTGCTGTGTGCTCTCCTGACCGTCACAGACACCTACTGTGTTGCAGATGGAGACGGATGGACCATTTTGCCCTCACACTTCTTTGCCGCAACTCTGAAATGGCCGGGACGGGGAATGTTACCTTGAAGGCTGTGGCTTTCTTCTTTATGGGAATGAGAGGCTTTTATTAACCTTTCTGATAGCTCTGAGGATTAGGGTGAAGACATTTCTAAACCACTGTGTTTCCTTGGGCTGAGCTCTCTGCAGCAGCTCATCTTGGGGAGAGTAGAGGGTCAGCTCTGAGTCCCATTCACATTGAGGGTTATACATCCATTTTGAGGTCCACATGTTCTTTAATTGAATACAAATCCTGGGAGGAGAGAATGTCTATTGCTGTCACATAGAAGGCTATTTGTTGTGAAATTAACATCCTGAAAGTTGGCTCATATATCCCATTGCTGGGAAGAGCAGGTAATGAGGGAACTCATTTCATCACTCCTGGAAACACTTAGACCTGGTGCAGGTCAGAGGGGAGCCAGGGACTTCGTAAGACCACCAAAAGGGCCCTCATGACTACTTATCTACCTTGTTCTTCTCTACAATTCCACCATGTTGGAAAATGTTGCTGAGAAAGTTTGGGGACACAGTTGTCCCACAGCTGAAGAGCACATGGCAGAGTTTATGATTCCAAGAAAACTAGATAAATGATGCTTCCTTTTCTACGCTTCTGTGGTGATGCTGCTGTCTCAGGTTGGTTTCCCTGGAAAGTGTCTCTGAGAAGGTGTTGAACACAGATGGGGTGCACCTTGAGGAAGGGAAAGGATGGGAATGGAAGTGACAGAGGGGGAACTTGAGGGGTTGGAGACCCAACAAAGCCTGACCCAACAAGGGGCTCTGGAGCTCAGTGGTTCTCCAGAGTTGTCCTGTTGGACTAAGATGGCCAGGTCTTTGGATGCCTACATAGATCAGTCATTGGGTTTGGACCACCCCAGAAAGGGGTACCACTTGTTCCAGGGCACCTCTTCAGCTGAAATCATGCCCAGAGTTGTTGCTGTGGGGGGTGTCTGTGATCTCAGCAGCTGGGAGATACTTCACATCTGGTGGGCTTCTTTATCAACATGAGAGGCAGTGTTAGTGCCTATAATATTTTGGGGTCCCAGAAATTTTTTGTTTCCAAAATTGGAAAAATAGATGTAGCCCATCCTGGATTATTTTAGTCTTTATGAAAGCATATGATTATATATTTTTATATATCTATATGTTTTACGGAGGAAGAGGCCCATGAAGACAACAATAACTGGCCATCATGAAAGTCCTAATGTAGCTCCAATCATGAAAGCTCCTAATGTAGTCTTTCATAAAGGACAGTATTCTTCACAATCATTGAAGGCAGCATTTGCTTTTGGCCATTCTTGTTATCCTTTTAAGATAATTTCTTCTTCTTCATTTTATTAAATCTTTTGATATGTGATATGGTCAACTTCTATTTTGACATATATCAATATGTGTTTCACACTGTTTTTTGCTTTTGTCTATCTAGTATTATAAATTACTGTTCCAAGTTTCCCAATGTCAAACAACCCAGGAATAACCCAGTTGGTCAAAGGACTTTGCTCTTTTTTTCTTCTGTATTTTATTTTCATTAATCACTGTGAAATTGATCCATAGCACAGATGTAGACTGCTAAAAAAACCAGCCAAATGTATGTTTCTGTGTCTTTGTGAAAATAGTTTATATCTTTAATATAAAAACTTCTTATGACTCAACAGTGATAGCCCAGCAGGAAAGTACAAAAACGAGTGAAGGTTGAGAGCAGGCAACCCAGAAAGAATCAATGAACCTAAGGACTAGCCATCAAATACTGTATGTTAAAATAGTCCTACCTATTAAGCTATGAATTGTTAAAAACAAATCCTAGATTCCCAAGCTAGTTATGGATCATAAGAGGGATGTGTGAACAAAGGAATTTACTGTCTCCTGTTTCCACAATCTGGAAGTCAGAGATCAAGATGGCGGCAGCATTAGTTCCTCCTGAGACCTCTGAGGGAGATTCTGCTCCATGCCTCTCTTCCAACATCTGGAGGTTCACAGAGTATCACCCAAGCATCTGTGGCTCATAGAAGTATTACCCAAGTTCTTTCATCTGCATGCCAAGGTTTCCCTGTGTGTGTCTGTCTCCAAATCTCTGCTTTTTGTTAAGAACACCAGTCATTTTGGATTAGGGTCCACTTTAGTCCAGCACAATCCTCTCTTAACTAATTATCTGCGACCACCCTGTTTCACATTCTGGGGTCACATTCTGAGGTAATAGAAGGTAGGAGACTTAGAAAGATTGATGTCTAGACAGCTGGACTCCACCTGGATATTCTGCTGGCATTGGTCTTGGGTGGTGTATTAGTTGGGCTTCTCCAGAGACAGAGAACCAATAGTCTGTCTGTCTGTCTGTCTGTCTACCTAGAATACTGTCCTAAGGGGATTGAGTTGTATGATTATGCAGGCCATCTGCAGTCTGGAGACTCTAGGATGCTGATAGTATGGCCCAATCCAAGTCCCCAAACCTCAGAAACAGGGAAGCCAATGGTGTAATGGTGAGCCCAAAGTCGGAGGCCTAGAATCCAAAGACTGGAGGATGTGGAGTTCTGATGTTTAGGATCAGGAGGAGGGTCCCAGCTCCAAAAGAGAGGGAGGAAACTCCGCACCTCTCCTTTTATGTGCTCTTTTGTTCTACCCAGGCCCCCAGTAGACTGGGTGATGCCTGTCCATCCCAAGGGTGGACCTCCTCCGCTCAGTCAACCAGCTGGCATGCTGACCTCTCTGGAAACACCCCACAGACACAGCCAGAAGTCATGCTTTACCAGTTCTCAAGGTCTTCCTTAATCTAATCACGTTGACACCTAAAAACCATCACAGGTGGCCTGATACTAGTGTGTGTTTGTTACTTTTTAAAGCTCTCCAATGACTGCAATATGTAGCCTCGCTTGAGAATCATACATTAACTCATTTTATACTTCACAATAGAAAAGTCAAGTACCATTTTATTGGTGAGAGTACTGAGGCAGAGATGCAGCTTGCCTGGGGTTCACAGCAAGACCGTGAGGGACTTAAAACCAGACTAGGAAGTCTGGTTCCCATCACCAGCATCCCTCACGGTCTTGTGTGATGGGAACCAGACTTCCTAGTCTGGCTTTAAGGCTGACCTCTTGGGCAAGATCTGTCCGGAAGTGTGTACCTGTGCAATGCCAGCTGCCTGGGTTTAGTTTTATCTACTGTAGCATTTAACTGAAACATGGGTGAATAAAGGGCATCCATATTCAAAAGTACTTTGTTACTGACAAGGAACTATGTAAATATGAGAAATTATTATTTTTAGTCTTACTAAGTCCCATTTGCAATCTTGTTCTCTTACTAAAAGGATGAATCTATGACCAACATCATTTGCTTCATCCCTTTTTAAAAAAATAAATTAGGTTTTCAGTCCTATTATTTTTTTTCAGGCTATTATTATTATTGCTACCAACTAGCTAAGTTTGAAATGAAACTACATTTGTTAGAAAATTTGGGGAAGGAGTCTAGTGTGAATCATTTGGAGAAAAAGAGTTCATACCCCAGGATTTGAGGCCAGCAAGGCATGTCTGAGCTTGTCCTCAGGTAGGGTCTTCTCACAGGGCCCTCCAGGATTTGTTCTCTAGCTCTCAGTGATGTACCTTAATTACTCTGTGACTCTCTGCAAATACCAGGATGCACAAGACATTGTTTAAACCCTACCAGTCATGACACAGTGGGAGAGCCTGAGGATGACATGGCAGTTACTGTCACCAGGATGCATGGCCCAGGGAAATAAAAGAAGGGAAGAGACGGGGGCCATCTGAGAAAAATTCTCAAAATAGGAAGTGCTCACGATGGAGACAGACCCACCAGGACTGAGTGAGAGATGGCTAGGCAGAGAGGAGAGACAGTGCCGGGGTGAGAGCAACCACATCAAGAGCATGGAGGAGGGAAGATTCCAGGCGAGGGGAGTCCTGGGGTTCCGCTCGCTGAATCAGGTTCCAGGCAACAGTGAAGGGAGAAGGCACTGGTCATCAGTGAGTGGGTCAGGGTCAATGCAGCAGGGAGGTTGGGGGAGCTTGTAAGGTAGTTGAGCCAGCGGGGGGCTTGTCCCCTGGGTGGCCCAGGAAGTCAGCTCATCTTGAGGTCATACGAATGCCCCTGATGCTGCACATGCCATTCCTGCTGTCTTGGCACCACCATCTCCATCTGGAATGTTTTTCTTAATTCTTCTTCCCTGGAATTCAGGGAGTTTCTATTCAACATAGAGCTGTCACTTTTTTTTTTTTAATCATTAGACTCAAGAACAGAAAACAGCACAAAAGTAGCAAGAGTAAGACAGCAGGAAGTTAACTATCGCCAACCAGATCTGAGTTTTGAGTTTTTGTGTTGTTGGTGCTGAGGACCCACTACCACCCCCTGTTTTGGTGGCTAGATGTCATGAAGAAGCCTGGGAAAGATCATCTTATGTTGATGGGTGTGGCCAGGGCACCCAGTGGGTCATCTAATCAGCCATATGTCTGAGTCAGGACTGTTCCTACCTTGTCCGTCATTTGTGTCCATCAATATTCTCAAGAATGTTCTCAAGAACAGCAACATCTGTGCAGTCAGAGAAGCTAATGGCAAAAACATTGTAAAAACTCACACCATAATTTTAGGGGGTGAAAGCTGGGGAAAATAACTTTGTTTTAAGAATCTGATTGATTTTTTTATCTTAAATGCTGATTCTTTCTTTGCATGTCAGTCAAAGGAAGAAAAAAAAATCTTGAAGTGGAATCTATAATCTGTCCCTTTAAAGAACACGTTTCAGCGCCCAGTCCTAAGTGGTTCTAAGCACACAGCAGCACAGGGCTTGATTAATAATTGATATAAATTAATGGCCAATGAAAGAGACACAGCCAGCCACACTGATCTGTAATTACTGGAAGCAGCCTCATATATTTTTCATTAAAGTGTCGTTTCATGGGTTTCTTTTTCTCTCAAATCCAGTGTATTTACACTTTAAATGGCTTTCAATAATTGCTTTCTACTGCCTTCAGAAGCAGAGCTCTTCTCCATGTGGGCATCTGAGGAGCCTGGGATTCGTGGTCCTTCCTGACCTTCTCGTCCTGCCTTTCTAAATGGGTTGGTGACACCAGAGAAGGAGCGGGGGATGGCCAGGAGGCCCTGGGGTACCCTTCAGTGGCCTGTCACTCCCAGGAGGCTCCCACTGAGCCTCCACAGAAGGTCCTTGCCTCAGAAACCTGCAGAGCAGAAGCCAGCACCGACTGGCACGAGGCCAGTGGACAGCCCAGACAGTGTGGTCCACCGGGGAGGCCTGGACCAGGGTTCCATAGGGAGTGAGGCTTCGGCATGTTCTGGATTCAATGAGATAGCCATCGGAAGAACAATACTTCGTGCAGGCAAGTGGTAGCAGCAGTAGCAGCAGCAATGACCACCTGGTCCTGATCAAAAAAAGGATTTTTTTTCATCAGAAGCACAGTGTCTAGAGCATCAGGCAAACTGTGGTCCCATTGTTTTGGCTCTGACGCTTGCCAGCAAGCTGAGACTTGGGAAAGTTATGTTACATGTTTGAGTCCTGATTTCCTCATCTGTAAACTAGAGTCATGATACCTGCTTCACAGGGTGATCCAGAGAATTCCATGAACTGAAGTCTAGGGCCTTGGTACATTCCCATGAGCATTTGAAAATTAGTCAGGACAACCTACACGGGAAGTAAGAGAAAAGATCTGAACCCAGGGTGTGCCACCTGGCCCTTTGGTCTGTATGTATCATATAGGGACAGTGATAATGAGCAGAGGCTCTCTGGACAGTTAATCATCCAAAAACTACAAAGCTTTAGAAATCAAACCTACCCATGAAGACTAGTTTGGAAAACACAAATTACAGATTTCCTTTCAAGCACTATGTGTTAGTTTTCCATTTCTGGGACAAAATGCCCAGTGAGCAACTGACCAGGAGGAAAGGGTTATTTGGGCTCATGGTTTCAGAACTCAGTCCTGTTGCTTTGGCCTGTGCTGGCACAGTACCCCACGGTGGGGGCACGTGGCTGAGGAGGCCCGTCACCTCATGGCAGCCAGGAGGCAAAGAGAGGAACAGGAAGGGCTGGGCCCCCAAGGACACACTCCCAGTGACCTAGCCCCACGTTCAGGGGCTTAAATGCTGATTCTGGCAAGAGGCTGGCAAGCAGGCCTTTGGCACACAGGCGTGGGAGGACACGCAAACCCAAATATAGCAGATCATGCTAGACAATTCCATTTCCTGCTACCCAAAATAATTCCTTCTCCTCTCCTAGGCAACTTCCAACATTATAACCTTAGCCCGAGGATTTGACCATTCCTAATGTGAACAGGAATTCCAGGAGACAAATGTTTGAGCAATAAATTGTGTTTTTTATTCTTACTTTATTTCTTTTTCTTCCTTCATGATTGGCCTGGGAAAGTGAATCCTTGGTATCTAAAGGGGAATTTGTCCTGATGCTGATTTTTCCATGAATGGCGGCTGTCATATTGAGGCCACCGAGGCACAGGTGTGGAGCCTGGGACCACTTGCTTTCTGGCTCTGGGTGGAGACCAGCTAGTGGATGGTGAATCCCGTGTTCCTTTCTTCCTGTTGACTCAGCAGAACTACGTTTCCCAGCCTCTCTTCCAGGTAGGTGTGGACGTGGGCTGAGTTGCGGCCAGTGTGGTAGAGTTAGGAGGATGGCTGCCCCTTCTTGGCCCACCTCCTCAATTTCCAGCTCCTCCTCCTTGTCTGCTAGGTGTATATGACCTTACAGGGGCCTCTAAGGTCCTGGGGGTGCCAGAGCCTCAGAATGGAGGATTTTGCATCCTTGAGCACCCTGTGCACAGATGCCTGCCAGACACTCACATTCACCTGGGACGTGAGTGAGAAACAGACTTTTTTGGTGTCACTCTTCAGAAATAAGGATTGCTGTCACAGCAATGAGCCCTCACTGACGATTACAGAAGGGCCTCCAGGTTCTTGTGGGCCCACAAGCCTGTATCCTCCTGAGGTTCAGAGCCTTGCCCAAGCCCTGTGATTGATGTTTTGCTAAACTAAAGCCAATCCCCACGTCCCATGGACCCTCTGAGAAGGTTCCTTCCACTTGTTGACTGGTAGATAAAGGATACTAAGGATAGTTCAATACACATTTTTGTATGTTCCCTTTATGTGAAATACTCTGTTAGGAATGGGGACATAGCAGAATATGTCCCCAGAGATATTTAGTTCAGCTACACTGAATTCTTGACTTCTAACTATAATAGTGTCCAAAATCAAATATCTGCCAGGATCAGAGTGGTATCAGTGTGTAAATCAAACTAAGCAAAAGAAAGAGGTCTTGCTGAGACTGGGGAGTGGAGGAACCAGCCGAAGGTGTTAGATGTTACAAGTAGACATCTCACACACCACACTGACCTAAGAGGACACATCTCTGGGCTGGATTCAGTCCTTTGGCTCCCAGTTGGTAACCCCTGTTCAATAACATCCCACGGGGAGGGCTTGGGGTATTTGAGTTGCAATAGACACGTGACTCCGGCTGGGCTGATCAGAACCCTAAAGAAGTCAAGTCCAAGCCTTCTGTTTGTGTGGTCATAGATGGACACTCTTCTCCTTGTTTTTTTGTTTGTCTGTGAGATGATGTTAGACCTTAGCTGCTTTGGCCATCTTGCAGCTATGAGTGGAAAGCTTATCTGAAAATGAACCAGAGAGAGAAGACTGGAGCCAGGAGAGAGAAACCAGGCCCAGGGGTTGGCAGCTGCTCCTTCAGACACCAAGCCTGTGTACTCAAGCTAACTTGGATGGGCAGGTTGTTTGTTTACTTGGAAACTGACATGCTGCTTTCTTTAGAAGATGTAGTGAATATAACGTCTTCACTCCTTAAATACAATAGATACGCCACAGAGGGGCCAACGAGACCCAGCAACTTCTGAGTCTGAGATGAATGTTGGCTCAGTGGTCATACTGAGGTTGACAAGAATTCCGACACATTGATGCAAGTGAGAGGAGAACAGGAACAGTAGGAAATGCTGGGAGGGAGAGGGGACAGGGATCATGCTGGTTGCAGAACTTATTGGAGCCTAGGTTATTTACTCCATTGCAGATGAGCCCATTGCAGATGCCCCTTTATTGATTAGGAAAAAGTTAATCAGGGGTTCCAATGTAAAACCCACATGAATGCAGCTACTGTCCCCAAGACTCCATGTTGATGTGATTTCTGTGTTGGTTGTCAGCAGAGCTGTGACTTGTCTGGTGTAAAGGCTAAAGGTGGGTAAGCTGGAGCCGATTCTTAATCCACAACCTGTAATTGACCAAAGACGAGGTATTCAATAGAAAATCTCAAGCTTTCTTCTCCTGTGTTCTGTGGTCTTGTGGTCTCTGTTCTGAAGGACTTTGGAGTGCCTTCAGGTCATGGTGGCCCTCTTCCTGTGTCCTCCCATGAATTCTGGGAGAGTCCTGCTGGCGCTTCAGCTGAGCTTGACTGAGCATCTCCCCACCCCCCATGACAGGTGCTGTGCTGGGTCTTTGCAGGTACATGATCTTGGGAGCATAGTGACAACCCAGGGAACAAAGAGAGACCGAGTGAAACAGCATTTCCCTACATGCAAAACTGACCCAATATAGTCACATCTGTGAAGGAGGCAGGTGTCCCTGCTTCTGCTCTGCAGGGGACAGCATGGGTTCCTGGAGTGCTCCTGGGCCACCCACAGCCAGCATCGGGGCAGGGGTGCTCAGGCTGCCGTCCTGTGACCCTGTTTTGTTGACTTCCTTCAACCAAGCCACACAGCTGGCAACAAATGTACTGCCTGCCGTTTGCACACTTTCCATCTTTTCTCGGTTATCACAATTAATGCAGTGATGGCAATCAAGGGGAACCGGCAGAGTTAATGAATTCATTTCACAGAAGCAGTGTTGTTAATTGGCCTCCACTTAGCGAGTCACCAGATGTGATACAGTCTGCAGGGTTTGGCCCATAAAACCCTAAACCTTGGTTGCTACTAGTCGCTCTCCAGAAAGCCTTTGAGCTCTAACCACTTAAAGGGTCTGAGGGGAAGCAAGAGGCAGATATGTCGCTTCCGAATGTCTGTTTCTGCCAGCTTTATTTGATGTTATAGTGATGTAAATTAATTAAATACTCCAGAAATAGATGAAAAATGAACGTGGGAATGAAACCTGCTGCTTCTATGAAACTATATTAATTTCATGTTGCTGCTCCAACAAATGACCACGAATTTGGTGGCTTGGAATATCACACATTTCTTTTTCTTCTTTAAATTCAGTTGGTAAGTATGTACTGAGCATCGACTGTGTGCCAGGCTCTGTTTCGGGCACTGCAGGTTCAGTGGTGAACACAAGGGACAGCTCCTGCTCCAGAGAGCTTGCTGTTGGTGGTGACAGGACATGGACGGCAGCAGAGTAGTGTGGGCGCTGGTCAGTGTCGTGAGGAGTTCCTGGGCTCTGGGGCCTGCACAGGCCTAATGGTCACAAGTTCCTTTGTGATCCAGTATCGGCCTGTGGCTCTTCGTAGCCTCCACCTTGCCCGATGTCATCACCTCTGTGTGTGCTTAAGGAAGGAAGGAGGAAGGGGAAGGCGAGAGTTTGGAACACACTCCGTCCTCTCACCAGCAGTGGCTCTGCCTCGCTCTTTGCTTGTTAAATGCAGAACTAAATTAAGAGGACATCCTCACATCGCATTGGTCAGCTTTGTGATCCCAGGAAGTGACCTTGAGTGTGAGAAGGTCACTCGAAATAGGTGAGGCGACGGGGAGCAGGAAGGGCTCTGTGCAGACCAGGATTCGGTCCTGCTCCACCAGGTCTCGTGGGGAGGTTGGGAGGAGGTTTTGTCACTTCCTCATTTGTGAAACATGAGACGAGAACTGCTCCCGAGTGAGGAGACCAAAGAAGGTTGTGCTGTGGTTGGACGTATGTCGTGTCCCTGGTCCTCAGGGCGCTGCTATTGGGTGGTACCATGGATTGCAGGGGAGGTCCTCGGGTCACTGGGGGTCCCCTCAAAAGAGGTTATACGTGGGATCCCCGTCTTTCCTCTATGTTCCCTGCTTGAGATATGACACTCCTCTGACATGTGCTCCTGCCATCAGCTCACGAGAGGTCCAGGGGCTTGAAGCCTCCAATGCTGTGAGCTATTTCTGCATTACTAGACATTCTGTTTAGTAATGTGAAGATGACTAATTAGGTAACGTGAGAAACCTTCATTAACTGAAACTGACTCAGTGTGAATTTCCCACCGTACAGTTCTACCTGGTGTTAGAAGTCCAACATGGGTCTGGTCAGGATAAAACCAAGGCTCTGGCAGGCTGTGCCATTCTAGAGGCCCTGGGGTGAATCCATGTCCTGGCCTTCCCAGCTTCTCAAGGCCACCTGGGTTCCTGGGCTCGCGGCCCCTCCCCCTCCTCAGAGCAGCCCTGCAGCATGTGGGCGCTGCCAGCTCCCAGGCCACTGTCTCCTGTGTCCCTTCTCACTGTGGTTCTGTTGGATCTACCCAGGTAATCCAGGTAATCTCCCAACTTTAATATCAGCAGATTAGCAACCTTAATCCCATCTGCCACTTTAATCCCCCTGTACCAGGGGGCCTGACGTGATCATGGGGATTAGGATGGAGACACCTCCCGGGACCATGGTTCTGTTAGCCACAGCAATCTACATGGAATGCTTCCCAAGAGCCTGGACTTCTTGCTACTCTGCAGAGAAACCCAACGTCCCCACAGCTTTGGTCAGAGCCTTTCTGCCTCGATTGCCTTCAGCACCGTGATAGAGAGTGAGAAGGACCTGGGAGCAATCCCCCTGGGCACAGAGCAGCCCTGCTCCCCTCCTCTTCCTAGGTCCCTCCAGCAGACCTCCAGTATTTGAAGCCCACCCCTCTCTCCATCATGACCCCGCTTCCCTTTCTCATTGGGACCTATGTGCTACTCACAGGGTAGATTCCAAACTTCTCTGGCAGGCTCACAAAGCCCCCCCGCCCACTCACGGTGCTTCCTCCAAACACCCCACCCTACTCTGAGCTCCAGTGCACCCACCTGGTGGCTGTCCTCCTCCCGTGTCTAGTTCCTGCCCAGTGGAGGGGCACTCTTCTCTCATTTCCCTGGAGGTTGCTACCCCTCTGGGGACTCCTACGCAGCAGCCCACATTGCCGTCAGTGCCCTTGGCCTGCTGCATTTCAGGTGTCCACTTCTGAACCTTCTCCTGGGCTCTGTGGAAACTCCTTGCAAGCAGGCCCCGAGTCCTGTCAGTCTTGGTAATTTCAGTGCCCTGCGTCAGGCCTGTATTAACTAATAAGATGTATCCATGTATTAAGTAATGAAATCCTCACAAAATACCTAGGGAATGTGTAAATTATCTGCATTTTATAACTGGGAAAACTCTGGTCTCTTGACACTGGGCATACTCTCTGTGACAGTCACTGACACTTGCTGAGTGTCTAGTAAGTGCCAGACAGCTCTCAGTGTTGCACATGAGCTGAGTCACAGAAACTCCGACAACCCCCCAGGTGGGTGCCCCCTGGCACCGCCAGCCCTGTGCTACAGATGATGCAACTGAGGCACAGAGACATTGAGTGACTTACCCAAGGTCACATGAGCAGCAGGGTGGATCCAAGACTGGAATGCAGGCCGTCTGTTTCCAGGGTCTGAACAATGGTCTGAACCTTCAGAGTCCAAGGTCATAATCAATCAAAATGATGATGATGATGATGATGAATGATTCTAATAGCAACAGCAAACATTTCTTCAGAAAAGCATTGCTCTAAGTGTGTAATGGAGTTGAGAGGAGCTGAGAAAAGCATCTGAGACAGCTTTCACTTTTATTTGAGTTTCAGCAGGACCAGCCTGCCCCGGTGTCTTACTTTGAGTAACTCTGCATGCAAATGTGTATGTGTGTATGCCTGCATGTGCCTCTGATGGTTCAGCAAAGGGATTAAGCAAAAGCTCCCTGGAAACAGACGGCCTGCATTCCAGACTTGGATCCACCCCTGCTGCTCATGTGACCTTGGGTAAGTCACTCAATGTCTCTGTGCCTCAGTTGCATCATCTGTAGCACAGGGCTGGCGGTGCCAGGGGGCACCCACCTGGGGGGTTGTCGGAGTTTCTGTGACTCAGCTCATGTGTAACACTGAGAGCTGCCTGGCACTTACTAGACACTCAGCAAATGTCAGTGACTGTCACAGAGTGTGCCCAGTGTCAAGAGACCAGAGAGCCTGTGGCTGAAGTCTTGTTTGAACAGGAACTCCTGCTTGAGAGCGCTCTGGTGAAGTACGAGTGTATGTGTGTATACCCTTAACAGAAGCCTGCCCTTGGTCGTTGGATGGGATGTCCCCACATAAGAGACCAGGATCTTTTAATGCAGGCACCTGTTTCTTCCTCCCTATTGGTTTGGCCTGAGTTCCCTGTGTGTGGGCTTCCTGAAGGTCTGTCTGAATCTGCAGCCCCCAGCCCAGGGCCTGCACCAGTCCATACTGAGCTGATGAATGGGGACAGGGCTGTGAGGGCCAGTGGACCCGATGCTCCTTCTCCTCCTCTTAAAAAGTGTCTTTCCAGTCAGGTTACTTTGGGGGCATGTGTTCAATCAGTGTCTGGGGTCGCTTGGCTATTTTCGTCTCTGGCATTTGAACCTTCTGTACCCAGAGACCACTCTGTGGGCTGGTAATACTTCTAATAATCCTAATTGTCCATAGCTCCTCCGGTGCCCTTCCCATTACCCTCGCCACCAGCCAGCAGGCTTTTAAGCAGCGATCAGCCTCTGCTGAGTGGGAATGGGTTTCTCATGGCCCGGCTCGGAAGACAGACGCAGCAGTGCCGCTGTCGGAGCTGGCCTGGCCGCGCCATGACCACACAGGAGTGGTCAGAAGTCGCTCAGAACTTATTTCACCTTCTACAGCCAAGTTTCGGTCATTTGGATAAAAGGGAAGAATGTGCTCTTATTGTCTGGGGCTCTAAAGTGGGACCTGCAGGTCAGATAGGGCGAATTGACCACGAGTGAATTTTTAATACACAAAGTAGTTTCATTTTCTGTCACGCTAAGAGCACTTGGGCTGGAAGCAGGGCAAAATTAGTTCCTCAAAAGCAGGCTCCCCCCACCCCCTTGGCTTTGCCCATTTGAAGCAGGTATCTGAACGCCATTTCATCTGAAGTCCCTGTTGTTGGGCGAATCTATTTTCTCTCTCTGTGTCTCTGTCCCTCTCTCTTCCTTTCTCTCCTGGGTTTCTGTCCACATCCCCTCCTGTTCCTTCTCATGTCAGTTTCCAACCCGGGCTCACAGGAAAACCACAGGAACTGTGTGGCCTGGGTCTGGCGGACCTGGGGAAGAGTCCCCGGGAGCATGGCAGCTGGAAGCTCCTGCTTCTCACCGTGGACTCCTGCACCTGACTCTGCTGTCACGCTGCTCCTCTTCTGGGCTTTCCCAGCTGCACCTCCACCCCCAAGCCCCCAGTGTCCCTCTCCAGCCTATCAGCACACTGTGCCGGCTCTCGGCCTTCACGATAGTCCTGATCTGAGGACATCACATGCCACATGAGCCCACCCTTGGAGGTCCCAGACACTCTCCTCTGGAGCCGGGACCACTGCAGTAGCACAGAGCCCTGTGAGCATCCCCCCACCCCAGTCACCTGTGCATCCTGCAGTCAGAGGGCTCTTTTAAAAACTAACCAGATCACTCTTTCTCTAATTAGAAGCCCACAGGGGCTACTGATGTTTACCAGAATAAAAGAAAAATCTTTCTAAGGATCTATCGTGTTCCACACAATCTGACCGTGTTTATTCTATCGTGATATGTGTGTATTGGTGTATTTTTTTCTCTCAGAGAAACAAGTGAGTGGGTGAGAGATCAGCTGTCCTTTGTGCTTGTTGAAGGAAGGAAACAAACTCCAAATTTGTTTAAAAAAAAAGGTTTAGAAATAGAACAGCATTGAGTTAAAAATGAGAGGACAGGGGCGAGGGGACACTTCTGTGGGTGCAGTCATAGAATTCAGGTACATTCTGAAGAGTAAATCAAATTTGTCAAGCTTGGATAGAGTAGGAGCTGGAAGACGTTGTTACACTATCACTTGAAAGAAGAAATTGTGAAAAGCTCATTAAAATGACAGCCATTCTACAAGAATAAAAGGACCCGTCTCCTTCATGTGCAAGTTAGAATGCCATACTTTATCCTTCAGACTCACGGAGAGGGCTTTTTTTAAAAAAAATATTTATTTATTTTAGTGGGACACAATACCTTTTTAAAAAAATTTTTTTTTATGTGGTGCTGAGATCAAAGCCAGGGCCCCGCACGTGCTCGGCGAGCGCTCTGCTCTACTGCTGAGCCACCCCACACCCCCGAGTGCTTTGGCACAGGTAGAAGTATATTTCCCGTCAAGGTTCCCAAATCACACAGTGCAATCTATAAAGAGACGCTGCCCCTACGACCCCTGGTCTCACCCGCGACGGACTTGGCAATGGCAAAGTTTAAATAAGGGGTGGGGGAAACCCAGGGCCAGGCTGGTGATGCTCATCTCACCCTGAACCTGAGTCAACACTGGAGCAGGACCATCCTGCTTGAGCCCAGCAGGGACTAGAGAAGGGGCCTGAAGCCTACACTTGAATTTCTCAGGGAAAGCTCAGTTCCTAGGGTCGAGGAAGCTTCTGAAGGGCCCCAGAACCCAAGGGGACTCGTTTCCCCTCGGCAGGCAGAGAGGGTTCTGCTTCACCAGCCGCTTTCTCTGACCACTGTCCTGGCTCCTGCCTTTCTCCTTGCTGCCGGCCTGGGAGCTGGCCATGGTGCTGACAGGAAGAGGGCGCTTTCCCATCCTTACTGTTGAGCGTGTTCTGTGACCAGCAGCTCCAACTGGCAGCCTCCTCTGTCCCCCTTCACACCTGTTGGGCCCACATCTGTATCCACCAGACTCTCAAGGGATTGCAAGAGAGGTTGAGAAGCACTGCTCTCCTACTCCTCTGCAGAAGCCCTGGACTTCAAGGGAGGGCTGAGGGCACGGGGTGTGGAGTTGATTTTGCTCGGATTGATCCCGAGGGGCCTGGTGTGGAGGGTCCTACGGATCGGTGTTGGCTAGAAATTTGTCCAGGTTCAAAATCAACACATTTCAGAGGAGGAGTTGGGATGGAAGCTACCGTTCCTATGGGATGGTGATTTTGGTGGTGAATTTGCCTAAATCATAAATGATTCTGAGCTAGTGAGATCTGCCATATGGATCTCGGGAGCAGGGCTAAGTATTTGGCTTCTTTTTAACCATCATTGGAGGGATCATGGGTGGAAAAGGGAGGAGCACTTTCTGGGACCCAGATGGTGAGGGCTGTGCTCAGCACGTCTCTCAGGGTTTACTACACCTTTTACTGGGGACCATGAAAGGGATTGAGGAGCTGTGACTTGGGGACTGAAACAAGCAAAGAATAAGAGAAGCTTGGCCACCAGGGGACATAGAGGGTGTTGTTGCCGTGGGAGGGAGGAGCTCCGAGATAGGACACAAGAGCCCAGAACCTCAGGGTGCTGGGGGGTGGGGGTGATGCTGCCAGCTTCCTGCATCGTGGTCATGCTTGGGGACCTGTCTGAGTCCCCGCCAGTGCAGTAGTCTAGCACTTGTGTTCGGCTCTCTCAGCCAGCCCCCTTGGGGGAGCAGATGCCTATGCTTCCTGCCCTCAGGGTCACGCTGAGATGTCACAGGTTGTGAGTGAATACACTCACCGGAAGGGACTGCTGGCCCCACGCCTGTTGGATGTTTGCGCTTCTGGTGCCATGGTCACCTTTCTCCTTCCTCAGGAGTCACACCTCCTTCAGAGGTCGCAGAGGGTCAGTGGCTGGAGGACGCAGGTGGGCCAAGCCTGGCAGCTTGCAAAGTGACAGCCACGCTGCTAACCATCCTGGAGAAGGCAGGGTCTTGTGTCTCCTGCCTGCAGATGGCTGAGGACAGCACCACTCACCCTTGCTCTAGGGGAGGGGTGGATCTGTGGGTCAGTGGGCTCCACAGTTGGTGTGCTCGTCGGCTGTGCCTGTTCTCCCTGGAAGTCAGTTTGCAGCAGGTGAGAATCCATGCCTCTTGAGCAAGGTGACCTCTTATTACCGGTGTGCAAAATCCTCTCCTGTGTTTGGCCAGAACTAAGATTCAGTGGGAGAAGCAGAATGGGCCAGGTCTTCCCTCTGTCACCAGACTGTGGTCTTCCACCAGTGGGAAGTAGCCTCTGGGCCACAGGCCTGCTCAACTAGACCTGAGGCTTCTTTCCTTGACAAAGCCTCCGGGGGCAGGAAGCCTGGGCTCCTGGGAAGGGCTGGGCCAGGGCCCATAGGGACCCGGATCGAGAGTGACATAGCTCATGGGAAGTCAGAAGTGTGACCTCTACATGAAGGACAGACTTTTCACGTGACCACCAAGGGGGGAGCTTCCCTGCCCAGGACCAGAGGGCCACATCCTTTCAACCAGCTCCCATGGAGCGAGCTCAGCCAGAGGGTAGGAAGGCTGTGCTGACCGTGGGCCACGGTGGGGAGGAGTCCGGCTTGGGTGCCTGGGGCAGCGGGGAGCCATGAGACCCAAAATCCAGGCCTGCAGTGGGAGGTAAAATCCAGAGGAGCAGTCTGGGGAGCGGGAGGGGACCCCAGTGAGCATCTTGATCCCTGCTTGTGTCTGGCTCCTTCAGGGCCTGTGTCCCCTACAGGGCTAGTGGCGTGGGAGGCCCCTGGCTCTGAACTGCCCACTCAGCAGAACTGGAGAGGCCATCTGCTGCTTTCTAGAGGGATTCTGGGGGTGTACAAGTGGCCTAAGAACATTTCCTGAGACCCAGGGGTTTCAATGCTGAGACGCATCGTGCAGAAGAACTCCAAGCTCGGGTGAATCACCCATGTTGACCTTTTGGTTCTCTTCTCTCCTCTTTATCTTGGCCTTCCCAGACCTTGAGTCTTGGGGTGGAATTGTGGTCACTTCTCTGTCACTGCCCAGTTCCTTCCCGCTCTGCCCTTACCCCAGGAAGTGGGCCGAGCTTTGCCTCCTTCCCTCTGAGTGACTGCATTTCTCCTGATGGCACTGTCTCGGAGCTGTGGGTCTTGGACCGTGCTGAACCTGAGCATCATCAGGTCCTTCAGGCCACCCTCCCCAGAGGTCCTGCACGTCCAGGGTGAGCCCTGGGGCTTTGTTTTCAGCCCACGTTCCCTGAGGTACTGGTGAAGGTTGGCCGTGGGCTGCTTGGGGCTCACAGCTGATGGCAGGTGGATTCCTCACTGTCTCAGAGTGGTGCTGGGCAGCTGGAAGGAAGGCCGCTCTCCCTGCTACCCTCTGCAAAACAAAACCCCAACACACAGACACGGAATTGCAGGGGACAACAGAAATCAGGGGGAGGAGGGATTCTAATTCAGAGTTTCACACAAAATCTTAACCTGGCCTGAGACACAGGTGACAGGGTCCCCTCTTATTGAGCTCTAAGTTACTGACTATGAGTAAGTCCTGGAGGTACGCAAGTGTCAGAGCCCAATTCAAATCGAGAGCTGATTTCGTTCAACCTTAGAAAATGTTATTTTTAGCTGGGTGTGGTGGCACATGCCTGTCATCCCAGCGACCCAGGAGGCTGAGGTAGGAAGACCACAAATTTGAGGCCAGCCTCAGCAACTTAGCAAGGCCCTAACCAACTTAGCAAGACCCTGTCTTAAAATAAAAAAAAAAAATTAAATAAAAAGGTCTGGAGATATGGCTCAGTGCTTAAGTACCCCTAGGTTTAATCCCCAGTATAAGCAAACAAACAAATAGATTTATTTTCATTGTAGTAAAACATGCATAGCTTTGGCCACGTCAGCTAAGTGTGTAGCTTGGCAGGATCCCGTGTGTTCTCATTGTTCTGCCATCTCCAGTTCATGCAATGTTGACAGGTGTCCTCATGGCACAAACACAGGGGAAGCGAATGCAGAGCCTGGCTCTAGAAAGTTGGCAGGGAGCAAGCTGAAGGCTCTGCTGGTCTCAGAGGGGGAACGGGCTCGAGAGAGCCAGGCCAGTACCTTCCCGCCTCTGAGAGCTGCTTTGAGGATGTTAGGGGTGAAAATGGCTCTCTCCACTGACTTCCCTGGGGGAAGCCGCCTCCCGGCATTGGAAGGTAGCACATTGAAAACCTCTTCTGTGGCCCTGCTGGGTGGAGCTGGGCATTCTGTTCAGTGCTGGGTGAAATGGCAAATCTGTAGGTGACCTGCCTGCACCTCCCCTCTCTGCCTCTCTCCTCCTTCTCCCAATCTCCTGCTCTGCAGATGCTTGCTGGCTGCTGGGATCCCCTCACACACCACTCTCGGGGTTTGCTAGAGACCCTTGGTCGGACCTTGTTCAGGCCAGAGCATCTTGTATTTGTTGTAGAAAAAACAAGTTTTGAATTAGACTGAAACCTGGGATAGAACAAAGAGCTTGACTGTTCAGCAACCCAAAAATGAATGAGAAAAGCCCACCCTAGCTTAGCTAATTCCACTTTGAGAACAAGGGGGTGACGCTTGGCTCCTGATATTTCTGTGGCTACGGTGAAAGGCCACGTCTCTGTTCTCAGACAGAGCTGCCCCCTGTGAAAAGGTGGCAGGGGATGGTGCCAAAGCTCCCATTGTGATCCTTTGCCTTTCTTGGGCACCTCTGGGGGTCCTGGCTGTCCCACCGATAGGCTTGGTTAAGTAACCTACACTTGACCTTGGAGCTGTATTAGTTTGCTAGGGCTGCCATAACAAAATGCCACAGACGGGGTGCTTAAAGACAGGAATTTTCTTCCTCACACTTCTGGAAGTTGGAAGTCTGAGATCAGGTTGTGGTCAGCGTTGGTTCTGCTGAGACTCTCCCCGTGGCTTGCAGATGTCTGTCTTCTCCCCGTGTCCTCACAGGGTCTGTCTGGGTCAGTCTGCCTAGAGGGTCTCTTCCTATTAAGATAAAGCCGTACTCCATCAGGACCCAAGCTCATGGCCTTAGGGGTCCTCAGTCACCTCTTTGAAAATCTTGTCTATAAATACAGTCACAGCCCAAGGTTCTGTGTCGGGCTGGGTCCTCACCATGTGACGCTCAGAGGACACAGTTCAGACCATATGGGGCCACTCCAGCATTCTGGGGAGCAATGAAGCTGAGCTACATTTGCAGGAAGCGTGAGGCGGGTGTGTCACCCAGGCCTGGGGTTGATTTGACACACCTGCCTGACTTGAGTGTGGACCCTCCAGCTCATCTCCAGGTGACTGTTGGTGTACACCCCCCAAATCAAATCCAAGTCCGCCATCCACTCTCCAAGTTCTCGTCAGCCTTTGATTCCTCAGAGCCACGACAGCCTCCAGACCCCGCTCCAGAGCCCCCAGCAGAGCCCCCATGTTGCGGACCCCAGGGATAATCTCCTTTTCTTTCTCTCTGCGTTATTTTAAACCTAAGGTGAAATTGTGCACCTTGTGTCGTGACCTGCACCTCCCACTGGGCACCTTCCTTTGAATCTGTCTTGGAAATGCAGCTGCAGATCAGTGTTCTCGGCCTTGCCTCGAGCAGGAGTCGTTCTTTGGCCATTTCTCTCATGCACACCTCCCCGTTCACTCCCTTCCCACCACCTTGGGCCCGTTGCTCACTGGGAGTGTTCCTTGGTTTAACCTGATTTCGTTTTCATGGTACCCGAGCCTGCAGTGTAGATGCAGGGCCTATTTGTTTCTTTCTCATCCTTTATGGCTCATTGGTTTGTTTTTCAGACTGGGGTTTGGGTTCTGCCTTCTAATTCCTAGGCAGGATCCCCGAGGATACCTGGTGGGCGCCGGCACACTGCAGGCCAGGGAAGAGAGGCCTGGTCCACTGCCTGGTCAGAGCATGCACATGCAAGAGGGTGTGGAGGTGTGGGAAATCAGGGGGCCATGGGAGCTTTGGGGCCGAGGGTCTACTTTGAGGCTGATGTAGAGATTTGCTGATTCTCTCTCCCCCTCTCTGGCCGGACCTTTTCTCACACGGGTCTTCATTAGAGTGTGGCACCACTGGTTCCTGATCAGCACTGTCCCCACCCTGACCTGTTGGCCTTGCACGTGGCCACGGCCTTCACCTCCATGTCCTGGAGCATGTGAGTCGCAGACCTCTGTCCTAAGTCCTTCCTCTGTCTTCAGGGAGGGGTGAATTGGAGAACTTCCTGGAGGGGTTAACACCAACATCCCACCCTTCCCTTCAGCCCCTGCTCAAAGCTCTCTTCACTAGACTATCCCCTGACACTCATCCTGCTTAACCTGTCATGTTTTTGCAGCTGTATTCCCTGTGTCATTGACTTTTAAATTACACCGTCCTTTGTGAACCTGGTATAGTGTATGCTTCACAGCGTGAGAGAAGTAACAGCCGACACTCTAGAAATAGTAGCCAACACTCTAGAGGTAATAGCCAACACTAGGGCCATTAATTAGAGCCGAACTATTATGTTCATACTGCATCATTTAAACTGAAAGTCACCAGTGGCAATTATTTCTTCTCTTCTGGAAGAGTTTTTACAAAGAAAATAGTTTAAAGGGGACCTAGAAATAACTACAAATTAATAAAGCCAGTCATGGCCTCCTCTCAAGCCCTGCCCAGCTAGCCCCATGCTGAATATATGTTTGTGTAGAGAAAGTTAACAAAATCTGGAAAAAAAAAAAAGAAGAAGTCAATGTTGTTATATTTCCTCTACTTAAGAATTTTTTCCTAACCTGTATTAAGATTTTTTAATGTATTAATTAATCTTGTCATTGCTTTCCAAAATGAGCATTTTCCATTTCATTTGCGGTTTTTAAAATATGCCATAACTGTAGAAATTAAAACGTGGTATGATTTAATACTATGGTGCTACTAGCAAGCCAGGGTGGGGGTGTCACTGCCTTATTAAGCATTTAAACTGCCACCTTCTTGACTGTGCTGCGTGCTGTGGCTGTAAGAATCCTCTCTTAGAGTGTTCAGTTTTTTTTTTCTCCTCTTCTTTAAAGGAGAAGGCGGGGCAGAGAAGGCTCCAGTTATAAAAGCCTCCCTCCTCCTGAGAGGGAGCAGACAGCAGGCTCCTTGGGGTGAAAGGAAATCCTGCCTGAAGCCACCACTGACGGTAGGTTCTCAACTTCTGCTTTTCTTCTTTCCATAAGCATTACCCTCCCTGTTACTTGCAGCATTGATTCATGTTTAATGTCTCTGGGAAGGATGTCACTTAGTTTTCCTGTGAAGGTTTGAAACGATTTAAAATTCCTCAGAGATGGGGGCATAAGCAAACTGCAGCTGGCAGACACCTCTCCTCATTTGGACTTCTTTAGAAGTACATAAATCTCTGCTAGACTTATGAATGATTTTAAATATGGCTACAGAGTCCTTTTTCTGATTGACAGAGTTTGACATTTCCTTAAGTGAGCTCTAGTACAAAATTCACCGTCAGCTTGGCGACTGACCACCTCTCAGTCTATGTTCTCACATCAGCTGGGGACAGAGTTTAAGTTTTTCTTAAATCAAGACCACGGTGAAACATAGTGACCTTTTTGATGACCCGGGAGAGGGGCATGTTCACCTGGCTCTCACGTGCTGTGGTTCCTGAAGTCACTTTTGTAATATTAGAAACAAGACCGAAGCACTTGCTTGGATGAATAATCAAAGGTTTCATCTCGGTGTGTCTCAAGTGCTCTGTGGCTGTGCTCGCTTTTTTGGTGTTAAGCTTCTTAAGCCGAGCGTAGAGCTTGTTCCTGAAGTCTCTTCTCTCTGCTAATAGAAACAGACCTGTGTGATGGGCAGTTCAGCTGATCAGATCTTGAGTGGGAAGAGCTTCCTTTCAAGGTTGTGGCTTTGGGTTGATGATTCTTTAAAATCTGGAACCAAGTTGTTACCGTTTGTGATTAATTTTCCATCTTGCCTAAGGATTGATGTCATTCTCGGCTCCCGTGGAGGCCGGAGGGTCCAGGCTCCTAGGGGACCCTGCCTTTCCCCTGGTTCCAGGAGGCTGAGGCCTCTTGAGCTTCCTCTGCCGTCTGTCCCCCTCCTGTCCCCTGCCTCTCTCTTTGGAGCAGGGCCTCTTGGGGTCAATGACCTTAGGAGCCTCCACGGGCTCTGGCCTTGCTCCAGGTTCCACCCATTTATTCAAACCTCAAAATTTTGGCTGCCAGAGGTAAGTGGAAAGTCAGGTTCTACTCCTGCCAGGGGACAGAGGAGGAGGCCAGGTGCACGTCCACCCTGCGGGTCCCTGTGTCACACCACCACCATGTGTTGGGATGGGGAGGAGGACAGCTCCAGAGGGTGTCATTGTATTTGAAATTCTCCAAGTGTCCCATTTCCCGTCACCACGAATAACAGAAGGGAGTGGAGGAGGAGAAGGCGCGGTTTGGTGCTGGGCCCTTTGGAACACCCTCCCCAGAGCTCTGTTCAGCACTATGTAAGGACGCCTTTCTTATAAAAGGACTGTGTGCTTCTTGCTTGAAAGCAGCATCTTGGGACTGGTTTGGTCCCTGTGAGGGATGAGATAAAAGGCAGTTTTAAAAACATGCCAAATCCTATTTCATTCTGGGACAGTAACAAACCAGACTAATTTTTCCCTGGGCTTAAAGAATGCAAGAGTCTGCTGTTAATGGTGACTTCTAGATTATTGAACATTATTTGTGGGCACCAATAAAAAAAGCAGCAGTGGCCAACCTTTGCTCCAGCAAACAAATGAGGTTCCTAATTATTTAGAGTTTGGTAATATATTAATACAAACGAAATCACAATATATTCCTTCCAAAAGAATCATGGAAGTGGAACAAAGTGACTTAAAGTTTAAAGGTTGGGCCCTCAGGTCAGCCTGCATGGATATGAATCCTCTACTGGATTTGAATCCTGTGACTTTGAGAAAGTCACTAGCCTCTCTGTTTTGTTTATGAGATAATAATTCATTTGACTCACAGGGAGATTGGAAGAACTGGTGCATGAAGAAAGAGCACAGGGCTTGGCACATGGAGGGCTTAACAGGGAGGGTTTGGCACATGGAGGGCGTTACAGGGCACAGCTGCTGTTGGTGCCTGAGGTCTGGACGTGCTCCTGTCCTGGTGGAGGTGTGATTTTCTGTGCTAGCAGAATCAATTGCATTGTTCATAGATCCAGGCTGTGATTGCAGAAGGCCCCTGTGCTGAAGTTTGCCCGATGCTGCCTCTTCTGCAACCCTTTAGTTTCATGCTTGTGTTTCTGAAATATTTGATCATGAGTCATGAGAGCTTTTCATGGCAGTCCTACAATGAGGGGGTGGCTGGCATTACTTGTAGCACCCTGCTGTGGACCATGTTCTCTAAGTGTGGCCCCGAGACCAGTGTCCTCGTCAGCGCCTGCAAATGTACTGTAGATGCTGACCTGGGCCAAGCCCAGAGCTCCCGAGCACAGAGGGGGCCCAGCCATGGGGTTCAGTGAGCCTGGGGAGTGAGCCTGATGCACTTACCTGCGTCCTGGGTGGAGGTTGGGCACATCTTCAGCATCTGGATTGAAGCTGTGAAGACCGTGGATGGTGTTTCAAGAGCCCATTTGATGGCACTTTGACTGAGGGCACCCACCTTGGTGGTGGGTGATCAGATTCCACTAAATGCATCAGACACATCTGCGGTCCTTGGGACCAAAGGTGATAGCAGAACTCACAGAGGTGTGGGTGAAAACAGGAAAGCAGAGGTTTCACATGGTTCGATAAGTCCCAGGACTGGCAGGGCTCTCAGGTCTCTCCTTGGGGACCCCCTGCTTGGGCCTGCTATTGGGAGGCACCCACTGAGTGTGTCAGTGAAGCCGCTTCAGCCTGTGCTCAGGGTGTTAGAAAAGACAGCCTCACTCTAGGTAACCCACGGTGGGGCCTAGGATGTTTCTCACCAGGAGACCCAGTGTGTTGGACAAGCATAATTTCCTTCCAATTTCTTATTTTGAAATCATAATAGCTTCACAGGAAGTGGAAAAGAGAGTGCACTGGCATTCCCTGGACCCTTCACCCAGCAGTAACATCCTGCAAAACCACAGTATTGTGCCAGGACCCAGGGTTGTGCGACTGGCACCACACAGCCCCAGACAGTTCCTCACGTGCTCGTGGTGTGAGCAGCATTTTACCCACAGGAGGAGGAGGTCTGGGTCGTCCCCTCTGCAGGCCTGAGTGGCGTTTGCCCATCACTCAGAGCCCCTGTGTCACCCCTGTGTGCTCCCCAAGCACCTGGTCCCAGCTGCATGTCTTCCCAGCTGGCCTCTCCAGTGGCCAATGTGGGTTTCGTGTTCCTTTATCGAGGCCCTGAAACTTGGCAGTTGACCATGTCTGTCCCTTTGTTTTGGCCACCAGCCAGGTTAACATACAATTTCTAGCACCTTCTCTTCCCCAGGTCCTTAAAACAGGCTTCCCATGTGGCTGGGTGAGCCCTCACTTTCCTGGTCTCTTATTTTACCCTGTGCTCATTTCTTTCCCTCTGGTTCACTACAGGCCAATGAAAATTAATGTGAAGATAGCTTTACTCTCAAAGGCAAAAATATGTATTTTAATCATATGTTAATAAAATACGATTTTAATAATATATTTATAATATAATTTTAATCATATGTTTAATAAGAATAGCTTTATAGTACCAACATGGGCCTCGTCCCAGATGAACTGACCACTGTAGGGACGTTGGGTGACAGGAATCAGAGACCGTGACAAGCAAGCACTCCCCATCACTGACTCAGCCTCGGGGGCATGCAGTGAGATGAGCTTGGGGCCTTTGGAACACAATGTTCTGTGTGAAAAAGATACTCAGGTCAGACAAGACGAGAGCCCCGGAAATCCACTGAAGATAAAAGGCGAGGTAGCTTCCAAGATGGCCCCAGGGACGCCAGTGGGGTCCTCTCCTTGAGTGCGGGCTCTATCTAGTGAATTCCCTCTAATCAGGAGGCTAAGGCAAAGGCAATGGCTTTGTGGCTGTGTCTTGCTGGCACACTCTCTGGGCCTTCTCAGTTCTGGGCTTTGACAACCCCCTGTAGCCAAAACCCCCGGGGAAAGCCTCAGGCCCACAGCTGGTGAGGTCTGAGGAGGCCCCCAGCCCTCCAGGAGCCGCGTCCTGGGAAGCACCGCTGTCTTCGTCAATCTGTGCTCCGGCCTCTCCCTCCCACTCACAAAGCTCTTGTGCTCACGGGCCCCTTCCTCTCTCACCACCTCCTTCCCCCTCCACACTTCTCCTATGACTGCTTTTGCTCCTCAGGGAGCAAATCTACTTGGCTTCTCTACATAACTGACACCTCTTCACTCCGAGGTCAGACAAGACAAAAGCCCTGGAAATCCACTGACGGTAAAAGGCAAGGTGGCTTCCAAGATGGCCTTGGGCGTGGAGAGGGTAAAGAGCAGTCTTTGAGGTCTGTTGCTATGAATTTCCCGACCCCTGGCTTTCCCCAGACACCTTACTTACTGTCTCAAAGTCCTAATACTAGTAGAGCAGTAATGCCAGAGCTCTGACTTTCCTGCCGTTCAATCCCTGGGCCAGGTCTATGCAAGCTGCTCCCTCGGCTCATGGGAAGCTGCTGGGGTACATGGGGAGACTCTAAGAGATCAGGAAACCGAGACCCCAAGAGATTCAGTTGGGGGCTGGTTGGCCGTGGAGCGCAGCCTCCCCAGCTGATGGAGTAAGTCCATCAGCTTTAACTTCTGGAGCCCCGTTCTAAGGAAGCCACTGACCGGCTTTTTTTTTCCTGGGTAAAGCAGTGGTTCTCTTATTTATTCCAAGAGACTGGAGCTGCAGGAGACCCTCTGACTGCCGGGGCAATTAGGTGACCAGAGTGGACCAAAGGCTCCAGAGCAGAGGTCCTTCTCCAGGAGGAACCTTCTAGAACCACAGATGCATAGCCTGATAGACACAGCACTGCTCCTGTGTGGGGTAGGGGTCTGTGAGCCTCCAGCAGTGGGGTGGGGGCTGAGAAGCTCCTTTTAAACTGCTGCTCTAGTCCTGGCTGATGACCGAGGCCCCCAAACCTTGTAGTGCTCCATCACGCCTCTGCTGTGGGCAGACATGCGGTTCTCTGGAGTAAGAGTGGGATGGTCCAGAGGAAGGTGTGGAAGGAAAGTGGATTCCACGTCCAGGTGAGATCTCAAAGAATATGATATGGGAAAAATCCAGCGTTCCCCTCAGTAATGACTGTGCTGGTGTCGACCATCTTTCCCTTCACCTTCACTTTCTTTTAGCTCCCTGCTCCTGTCCACCCCCACGGACTCCTCCTCTATGCTCTGCCCTCTGCCCATATGATGTCTCCCCTCCTTGGTCTCTCCCTCTGCTAACATTCAGACACCTCTTCACAGCAGACAGAGCAGCCTCGACCCTCAGCACCCCAGCTCCACCCTGCCGTTGCCCTGGGGAACGAGCCACCGAGGACATCAGGGCGTCCATGTGTTATCCCCATCCTCTCACCTGCTGAGAGGGACACTGTGAGGTCCTGGTTAACTCCACCTGGCCCAGCCTCTAGATATACTTCCTACTTATCCATTGTATTTTCCAGATGACGTAGCAAGAGATTGGGAAAAAAAACATAAAAAGTAAAAGGATAAAGTTAAAACCACTCGTGGTCTCACTCGCCCCGTGTAGTGGTGGGTGACCTTTCAATGCGCTGGCTCCACGTATCTGGAGCTTCCTGTCTACATTGGCTTTGGCGTAGTAACCATGGCTGCCTTCACTGCAGGGGCACCGCCTGGGTAAGGAGCTTCTTGCTCAAGGTGGAACCCAAGCTCCAAAGTCAGAGCCTTCACGTACCAGGATTTCCTGCCTCCGTGTCCTCCTATGGCCGCTGCGATACTTGCTGTGACTTACTCATCACAGTCATTTTCCCACATCATCTTACCTCTTGGGTAGAATCCTCTCCTACTGATAGAAACTTAGATCATTTCCAATTTTCCCTTGTACAAATTTCTCAGCAGCGATCATCTTCTGGGTGACCTGTTTACGTGTTTCTTCTGCTGGACTCTCCACAGCCAATCACTGGGGCGACGTGATCACGTCGCAGTGTCTCACTGCGTCACTGGCAAAAGGCCCTGCACGGAGTGAAGCAGCTCTCCTGGCCCTCCCATCTGATCACATGACCACTCAGGGTCTCCACAGTCTGCCCATCACCTGCCCCGACAGCAAATGCTG
Organism: Marmota marmota marmota; assembly: GCF_001458135.2. NCBI lineage: Eukaryota > Metazoa > Chordata > Mammalia > Rodentia > Sciuridae > Marmota > Marmota marmota. The sequence continues at coordinate 48,341,707 of NW_026000005.1, forward strand.
GCACCCGGACCCCTCCTTGGTGTTCACTGCTCACCGGGAGGGTCTTCATGTGGACTGGAGATCTGTGGTCCCTCGTCTGGTGGGCCTGGACTCTGGCCCCCTGCCTGTCTTTCCTGGGGGGCGGGGGGTGGGGTCCTGACCTGTGGGGGCTTCTGTTCCTTGGCACAGACAGGTTGCTGGGCTCCTTCCCAGAACGCCTTCCTCTGCTCTCCTGCCTCTTGGCTCCAGCCTTTCCGGCTCTCTCCTTCAGGGAGTTTTGTCCTCTGCTCACCCTCTCCGGCGCCCTGGGGCCCTCTCTTCTCACTCCCCCCCATCTTTTCCCTTGGGCCTTGGGCCTTATGGCTCTTCTTCCAAAGGCCTGGCTTCCCTCACTCCAGGGTCTAAATCCTGGCAGAATGTGTTGGGAAGAGAAATAGCCTGTGCACCTAGAAGCCTGCTGTGGAGGGCGTGGTGCAGGGTGCCCAGACCCCAGGGCAGCGGGCACCAGCTGGCCTCTGGGAGCTGGTGAGAGGCTCGTGCCCGGGAGACGTCAGGCCAAGGCTGCGGCTGCAAGTCTTATGTGTCTTATGCGGGCTTTCCCATTTCTCGTTGGCAGAAATGTGATTCAAAAGCCAGAACACGCTTTTGCCTTTGTAACAAAATAAGCAGTTTTTCATTGTGACGCAAATGAAATCACTTTCTAAACCTTGGCATTCCGCTTAGGAGCAATTTGCTGTATGGGAGTCACTGTGAATAGATACCTTGCAGGATTGATTTGTGGTTTTACCATGATGTATGTAAAGTACCAATTAATATCAAGTCTCTTGGAAATGCCTGGGGAGAGAAGTAAAAGAATCACTCAGGGATTTAAACAGTCGGGACCGCCCATGTTGAGTGGGTTTTAAAGAAGAGTCCAATCTCTGTGGCTCAGGAGAGTTTGCACCTAGTCTGGGACCTGCGATCTGCATGAGGAGTCAGGCTTACCGGCCCAGAGGTGAGGAACAGAGTGTGGGTGAAGATGCTTCCTGACGGTCCTCACTGTTCCCACACCAGGATACTCTTGTGGGCGGGTGTGCTCTGCACCTGGAGGTTATGGGAGGCAACGTGAGGATAGTTCACAGACCAAAGGAGGATTTTCGAGGAGGTGTTGACTTGTTCAAATGATTCATGCAATAAATGGTGTGCGGATCTATCTCCTAAGCTGTGTTGGGCTCTCGGAGTCTAGTGCTGAGCCAGGTAGACATGGTTTTGGCCTCTGCAAGATAATAGGTCAGACAGATCACTGAACAAGTCTTGATGCTAAGGGCATGCTATCCGCCCAGCATGCACAACCTGGGGCGTCTCCCTGGAGGGAGGATAGGTGAGCCTAGATATGGAGGATGGGCGGGAGATGGAGCCATGGAGGATTGTGGGCCACAGATGGATAAGAGGGGCTCCGGGGAGAGGAGGTGTGTGGTTTCAGGCTGGGGAAGCAGCCAGGCCCCTAGCTGCATCTGTGGGCAATCAGAGAGGCCTAGGGTGGGCTGAGTGTGGTGGGGACAGACAGGGAGGAGTGTGATCCTTGGAGGAGGGGATGCAGGGCGGGTGTATAGGAAGGATGATGATTTTGTTCTAGAAATGTCCTGTTGACCGCATCTGCTGGACAACTTGGGGAAGTGAGATAGTCTGGTCAGAAGGTTTTTTTCTGGAGCTTGGGATGCAGGTCCAAGTTGGAGCTCAGGAGACAAGGGGGTCTCCGGAGCTTAGACAAGAATGTCCTGGTGTGGGAAGAGTGAGGACAGTCAGGAAGCATGTTCAGGACACATGAGGTTCCCTGGCCTGTCCCTGAGCCCAGGAGAAAGTGCCGGCCTCCTGGGGCCCATCCAGCTGCTTCAGAGTCTCAGGTCATCCTGGGGCACATATCCTCAGGCCCTCTCTGGGGCCCTCTTTCAAGATCCCTTTCCCTCTTTGCTTGACTGGATCAGATCCAGGATTCTCCTGGCCCAGTGGCCATGTCCTCTGTCCATGCAATCTGCTAGGTACATCACATCCATCAACCTAGCAGGTAGCTGGTGTGAGTCCTGTGAGGTGCTCTAGGAACGAACCAGACAGTGTTCCCCAGAGCGCCCAGGCTGGAGGGAGTTGCAGTGTGGCACCATGTGCTCTGCCACTCTGGGGGCTCACCCAGGGGAAGACGTGCCAAAGGGCAGAAAGGCCAGCTGGGTCTCAGAGCCTGAATAGGAATTGGGCCAGGGGTACAATTTCCCTGGTGGGTCAGACAGAGTGTGGGATGCATGGCAAAGAGGAGACAGGTGCTGGATGGAAGGGGTGTCAGGGCTAAGCTCTGAGGGAGACCCTTTTGCTGGGTACCCACACTAATCCCCAAATCTTCCCAGGCAAGATGTCCTTCGAGGGCGCCAGGTTCAGCATGAGGAGCAGGAGGAACGGCACTCTGGGCAGCACGCGGACCCTCTACTCCAGTGTGTCTCGGAGCATGGATGTGTCTTACAGTGAAAGCGTAAGTCGGGTGCCCGGCCCCTTGCCCAGAGCTTGGGCAGTTAGGATTATTTGGTGACTTGTCTGCCTTCTTTACAAAGAGCCTCTCACTGTCCTCAGGGCGCCATGCCAGCAGGACGCCATCTCCCAACACAAAGGTAGCTCCCTCCCGCAGCCCCTTACTCTCTGGCCATCTCAGATGCTCTCACTTGCCAGGAAATAAAGATAACCCTCCGGGCTGATGTCCAGTTCCCTCGGACTAGAGTTAAAGTCAGGATGTTGGCTGGCTTCGCAGACAAGGAGGAGCAGGAATGGGGAGGGCGGGGTGCTGGTCAGGTCAGTTTGCTCTGCCTGGTGGTCACTCAGGCCTGGCTCTGTGCATAGCTGAAGCCCCTGCCCTCCTCCTCCGGCTGGGGCCCGCCTCCCACGGCCAGGACAGGGCGAGTGCGATGCTCAGGTGTGAAACGAGGGAGGCGCTGTCCTGGGTTGTCTGTCGCCCTGCACTTGCAGCCCCCAGTACTGAGCACCTCTTTAGCGCCTGCCCACATCTCGACTTAGTCCTGCTCTGTGAGAAGCCCAGTATGCAGAGGCTGTGGTGGCTTCCCTGCTGCTCCTACCCTTTACTCTTCTTCTCTGACCCCAAATAAAGAAGTACCCCCGGAGGAAGGGGCCCTGGCTGGGTCCACTCAGCCTCAGGCATTGGTGCCCTGGGAGCTGGACCAGGGCTGTCTCCTCACCGTGCTCCTGCTGCCCCTGAGGGTGGCCCTTCCCGGGTGCAGGCAGCCCTGGCCGGTGGGATTGCTGAGGCCGCCCAGGAGACTCTCAGTTCTGGGAGCTCCTGTTTGCCCCTAAGCAGACACCCATACCTCTGCAGAGTGCATTTACAGAGGAAATGATCAGAACCAGGCCATTTTTATCATCCGCCCTCCGCCGTGAGCCTGATTCCACAGCTCACAGGGCTGCTGACTGTTCACATCGTGGGAGGTAGACTCAATTATTTAAGTAAATCAAAAATATTACGAGGAAAAATGGACATCACAGATTTTCAAAATTCTTCCATACAGATGGGCATTGGAACTATTTTTCTGTGAAATTCTCATGAAATTTCCAGCCTAGAGGTCACTGGTAATGCCCGGTACCCACTACCAGCTTGAGATATGGGATGTGGCCGGTGTTTCGGACGCTCCCCTGTGCCCTCCCTGTGGGAGGTCAGGCCTTCGCCTCAGAGGTCATAACCACTGTCCTGAATGTTGGGTCACGGTTGCTGGTTCCTGGCCTTTTTAGGGACATTTAGCTTTGTCCACTTTTTGTATTCATGGGATTGAATTGTAAGGACTTTTTGGGTGAGTTCTTTACACTGGTTTTGAGATTAGTGCACACTGATTTGAGCAGCTGCTGCTGATTCATTTCCCCGCTGTGCAGAGTTCTGCCACGTGCCTTTGTCTGTCCAGCCTGAGGGCTGGACTTCCGGGGTTTCTAGCCTTTGCTATGAGGATCGACACCACTCTTAACACCCTTCAGTGTGTTCCCAGGTCTCCTGAGGTGTGTCCTTTGGTTTGAGACCAGTGAGTGGAAGGTGTCTATTTCTCCTTCATGGGGTTTGGTTTAAGAAACAGAATTTGTGGGGGAACCTAGGTTCAAAGGATGGGAAAGAGGAAGATGTGGTGCCCATTCTCTATTCCTCAGGACTTGCCTGGGCAGGGCATGGGGTGTGAGGAGGGACCTCCAGGAGAGGGCCCCCATCCTTGTGTACTGCTGCTGGTGAAGGCCTTGCCGTGGGGAGGAGCCAGGCCTGGCTTCGCTGCCGGCCGGCCGTCTACGAGGTGACTGTGCAGGAAGCAGTCTGAGCTCTCTGACAGTCAGCACGGGTGCTCTGCAGGGCGTGGATTTGGAAGAGAAACCCCAGCAGCTCCAGCTCCCAAGGTCAAGATGCTCTCTGAAGCCACAACCTCATCACCAGGCATCCAGAGTGTATGGGTCACTGGGGGAACCCCTGCCTCTCTCCACAAGGGCCTGCTCCCCAGGGAAATGACTTGACAGGCAACAGTGGACCATTTTCTGCCAAGTTTGTACCAGTTTCTCCACCCTGAGACCCACAGCCCTCCCCTTCACCCTGCAGGGTATCATTGTCTTTTTCACTGGGTGCATGAAATGAGACCCCACTGTGGTTCACTTCACATTTGTTTCATTAGTGATAAGATCCAGCTCTGTGTGTTCATGGGTTATTTGTGTTCTCTTTTATTCAGTGTCTGCTCTTGTCTCTTGCCATTTTCCCCACAGGGTTATCTGACGTTTTCTTACTGAATTATTATCCTTATATATTCTGCTCACCGATCATATGATGACCAATATATGTTGCAGATATCTTCATTCATTTTGAAGAGTGTGGAAATTTTCAAAGTATTTTTTTCATCTGTTTTCAAATAGCTTGCTTCTGCCAACTTAAAGGCAATTTTTGTTTATAAAGGCTTTGGTGTTTGTCAGAATTAGCCTCAGATATGCCTAACCACCTTGCCCACAGGGGAATAAATACAACCATGGAAGGAGGTTTTGAAACATCTTTTAAAAAGCAAGCAGAAGATTAATGGAAACCTGTGCTGATACTATTTTTTTAAAAAAAATGGTAGACTATTATGCAGTGCTTACTCTTCCTGGTAGCCTTAGAGACAGAAAAACATGATTCCTAGGTACAAGATAACTCTAAGTAACATTTGGAAACATTTGCATTTAGTTATAAAAATTTAAATGTATGCTCCCTTTAAAACGCCACCACCACCACCAACAAAATCCTAATGTAGTCCAAAGCATGAGCAAACGTTGGCTGCCTGGGGGGAGTAGTTATAACCTTTGAAGTAGCTTGGATGTATTTAGTATTCATTCATCTCATCAGGAGGCATGAATAAAGCAGTAATGTGTTATCCAATGTTTTTCTCCAAAGGACCTGGTGAATTTTATTCAAGCGAATTTTAAGAAGCGGGAATGTGTCTTCTTTACCAAAGATTCCAAGGCCACGTAAGCTTCTGTTTCCCTCCATTTTTGCTTCCGTGTTTAAAAATTAATTATTAGCCACCATTACAACAAACAAATAAAAGCCCATTAGTGCATTATAAAGGTTGTTTTCATCTTGTAATTCCCAGAAAGGGTGTGTGATCAAGAGGATCTGGCAAGTACCTTATAGTTCTTCCCTAATTATATCATTTCCTGTGTATTTTTAGCTTTGATGATACAGCAGCTGCTAAGGTTGCTGAGAGGGGCCGTCACCCCCTGCAGTACTCCCAGGAGCCTGGGAGCCCACCCTGGGGACCTTGGCAACAGACATGGCTCAACCGCAGTTGCCAGGCAACGACACATTTGTGCACATGTGTCAATCCGAGTGGCCCTTGTTCCCAGCTGTGGTCTTTGTGCCTTCCCTTTTTACTGGGCTTTCATCTATTCTGAGTTTGGGCACATCAAGGCTGGGTTACAAAAGGCACCCTGGAGCCCAACACCCATGAGCGAGGGAGTGAATGCATGGGTGCCAAGCTGCTGGAAGACGTACCTGGATCTCATTAAACCATTCTCAGCCTAAACCTGCTCTTCTTGTTCCTCTCTGCTCCTCCTCTTTTGCTAGAGTGTAGCTGGTAATGGACTGGAAGCCATGGCTGCAATTAACTGGAGGACTGGTCCTCTGTGAATGGAGGCAAGGAGCAGAGCAGTGATGTAGGAATGGCGGAAGCTTTAGAATCAGCTTTGGTTCCAAACTTGACTTGGCTGCCCCTCACCGTGTGACCTTGAGTCCATTATATTTTTCCTGAATTGAATTCTCTCATCCTAAAAACCTAGCAAAAGCAAACCTCAGGGGTTCTGATAAGGATTCAATGAGGTAGCACATAAAATACCTACCATGAGCCTAATAGGTTTCAATAGGATGTGTTTTCTGACTAGGTTTGAGTTAGAAGATGAACATCAAAGAAACTAGGAGATCTCTGCTTTGTCGTTGGTATAAATTTGCTCCTAATGAATCATTCTGATGAGTATAAATTCTGCCAGCCAGCTATCTGTTCTTCAAATGCTTCCCTGAAGGACTCTGCTGTCAATCTATTCATTTGACTGGTAGAGAACATAGTTTTATTCATTCAACATGTATTTTCTGAGCATAGGCTATGTCATAGGACTATACCTACTTGATTTATAACACTTCGATGCCCCTGAAAGGTAGCTGTGATTATCATTTGACAGATGAGTCAAGTGGGTTCAGTATTCTTCCATGATCACATGGAAGATGGATAGTGATTTGAACTTAGGCTCTCTGATTCCAAGATTGTACCTTTTCTTTCTCCCCAGCTGCCTCTGTTAATAATGGCAGTGCTTCAGGCAGGTCAAATTCATCAACACGGTCTCAGTTCCAGATGTCCAGTCTCATGAGCTTCCATGGAAGTAGAGAGTCTGTGGGGTATGATACTGGTGTCTTATGGCTGAAAAGCCCAGCTAGATCCAGGGCTCCCATGATGTCACCCTGTCCCTAGTATCCCCACCTGTAGATTTTGTCCTTCTATGGTGAGTAGGCTCTTCACACATGGTGGATAAATGGTCTCCATTCTTTGACTTATATGTTTATATGTTTATAGCTTCCCATTGTATTAGCTGGGGGAAAGGGCCTTGTCCCTAGAGATTCTACCAATGTCCTGGACATATGTTCATGGCTCTCCTTGTCCTAACTTGGGCCTTATGTCCATTTCTCAGATAACTCCTGGGGCTGGAATATGACATATACTGATTCCAAGTTGAGCTTGGGTGATGTGACCTCAATGACTCCGTGTAGAAAGGGAGGCTTCCTCAGATGAAAATCAGGGTGCACTTGCTAGCAGAAGAGAAAGTTGATGTAAGTGAAGGACACGTATCACTGTCCACCTTACAGGGCTGGATTACATCTCAAGGCTGGGTCAGAATGATGGCAGGTGTGCTAAGCTGTCGCAGATCTCAGCAACACAAGCAGACAGCAGGGATACCCAGGGCCTACAGTTCCCATTGTACAAGGAATGCAGAGTATCCAGGGGAAAGACTCTATAAGCTTTGAAGTTCCCCCTGTTTATTATTTCTAACTCTCCCTAGGTAATGTGAATATGCCATCGAGGGAAGTGACTGTAAATATTGACACCCCTATTTAGTTGCAATTTTCCGTACTAGCTGACCAGCTGCCTAAAGTCTCCCCAAAGAGACCCTGGGGTTGTCACATATGTGCCAAGCCCAGTCAACTCTAACCCCTTGTGGGTACCTGTTTCTTGAGAGGTCACTGGAGGGGATGATGGACCATTGCCCCTGCTGGGAATGCTCTGAGACATGCCACCTAGTTAAGGGTCACCTCTTGGCACTCTTGAGGTGGTGTCTCCTGGATCTGATTGCTCTCCTCAGTTCTCACTACCTCAGCCATGCTGGGTTTCAGGCGGAAACAGGAAGTATGCCACTTTCCTGGCACTGTGCAGCAGAACTTTCCAAGGCAATGGAAGTATTCTTTATCTGTGCTGTCCAGTGTGGAAGCCAGTCATGTGTGGCTACTGACCATTTTAAATGTGGACATTACACCCCAATAACTGGATTCTCTAATTTTATTAAATTCCAATCAAAATTAACCACATGAGGTTACTGGCTGCCATATTGCCATATTGGATAGCAGAGCTCTGTAGGACTCAGCCTTCTTCATCTGAGACCTAGACCTAGGGTCCTGATGCCCGCTGTTCTCTTCAACTCTTCTCTCCCATCCCTATTCCTCCTTCAGATAATGTGCCCCTCATGACTTTCTAGCAAACCATCTTCTTCATCTGTATCCAGTTCATAAAAATTGGTGCTGAAGACCAATAAACCAGACAACTCTCTTGGTTAAAGTCACCTGAGACTCACTCCGACCTTTAGCAGAGAAAAGAAGTCAAGAGTCTGTCTTTAGTTGTGGCAAAGACAGGAGGGAAGGAATTCTCTTCCCATCCTGCAATGAAGTTGGGTGGGTGAGGACACATCCCAAAGGATGGAGACAGGAAAGGAGAGTTGGGTGTCAGCCACAGCTTGGGAAGTCCCCAGAGACTTTGTAAGAGAAAGGGCTCAGCAAACCGTGCTCAATTCTGTGTGACGTTTTTCTTGGCCAAATGGAGTTGTGCCCTTGGGAGCTGTTCTGGTTGGAGGACAGGGTGCTGCTGGAGAGGCAATTTGGGGATCTGGTCTCTAGCCCAATCTTTATAGCTCTAGCAAATACTGAATATTTTGACAAATATTTTGAATAAAGGTAATTTCCATACTCTATAGTAATTAAGGTTTTCGGTTACAAAAAACTCAACTAGCTTAGCTGTAAAGAAGGGATCTGCTAAAGAGACAGGAATGCCATGTAAGAGAAGAGTGACTGTGAAACTGGACCTCTAGGATGGCTGGGGACCATGACTGTACATGTGGGGATTCCATAAGTTCTGTCTGTCCACCTCTCATCTCCACCTCCTGGGCATCTACAGATTGATGCTGTATTGCCTGGATCTTCCATGTGCCAGGCCTAATCCTGAAGGGAGGTGGGAGCAATTCTTTTGGTCCCATATTTCCAAGAAAAGTACACTAATGTAGATCCCAGAGGAATGTTCTGTTCCTGGGCCTATCCATTGTGGACAGTTCACAGGATTCAGAAGCTGATGGCATAGACGAGGCTGTGAGTTATTTCAATGCCCCCAGGATCCATGTCAAATGGGTAATCTCCACTAGGAGCCCCCACTGACCTATCAGTGACAGCCTTCCCCTAGCCATTTCCCTTAGGGGAGCCTGTGACTTGTGGGACACCTGCTGAGATGATTTTCCCCCCCATTGCTGTATCTCTTCAAGGATGGCTTTGGCAGTGACCCTGGGCAAGTTCTATGACCACACTCTTGTCCTCCTCCACTGGCCCTGGTCCCTCAAATTCCTACTACTCTTCTGAATCCTGTCCAAAGATTGATGAGAGAAAGACCAGGAGAGACAGAACCAAGGGGTGGGACAGGCAGAAAAAAACCAGGAGGAGGGGGAACAGTTTTTTTTTTTTTTTTTGCCAAATTCCAACTTCTTTTGTTACTGTCCAACTCTTTGAGAATCCAACTGTTAAGATGTAACTAGCTCTAGACAGAGATGTCAAGTAATCATAAATGTGTTTTGGATGTTTTGACTGCATTTTTTGCTTCTTTTGGGCTGTTGCTTCCTTTGTTACTTCTTGGCTTGCATGCTTGGCACCCCCATCAGCTGAGGGTCACCTGTGCAGAGCACACACTGTGGACCAGGCCAGCTACACACCTGGCCTTGTTTCCAGCCCTCACAGTCAGCCTCACAGGTATGGGATTATGCCAGGATCAAAGGAAGTGTTTTTCCTGTTCCTCGATACACTTGGCCAGGTCTGTGCTCTGCTGTTCCCAAGGGATCATGAGCATCTTGAAGACAGGAATTGCATCTAGTTCATCCTGGAATGTCACAAAGTGCAGTCCGGGTCTGACTCAGAGTGCAGTTTCAGTTAATATTTGTTGAGTGATTACAGTACATTGTGGAAGGAGAAGAGGAAGAGGAGTTATCACTATCTTTCTGTACTCTTCCAATTTCCTGTGATGCATGTGTCATTTAATGGACAATTATACTTAGTTTTGTTGTACTATTGGGGAGAGCTAGTGTTTATTGCAATAGTCTTTGTCTAGCCCAAATTACTGAAAGTCTCCCAAGTAGCTAACATCTGTTATAGAAGGTGGGTCTCTCTGGACTCTGGAACACTTGGGCCCCTTCTAGGGGACTGTGTAAGCCCAGTGAGTACGGCCCTTGGGAAGGACTGCTCACCTCACTTTGGCAGAGCAGTAATGGCCAGAAAAGTGGTGGGGTTGGGGCTGAGGCCTGCCCCAGGGCTCCTGGGTGTTATGACCCAGAGGAGAAGCTGAATAAATTGACCCCTGGTTTCAGAGACCAATCCCACATTAGCCCCACGCCTGCTTGCATGGTCCCTGAGGGCAGGGCTCTGCTCTCCTATCCCAGTTCCTGGCACAGGGCCAGTATGTTGGCAAATGGAAAATAAACAGGAATTAGACATCAAAAATAGTTTCTGTACAAACAACATATATAAGGAAAATGGTCTGAAAATAAAACATGATGGTAGAATTTCTTTCTGTGTTTAAGTTAATAATGCATGGTTATTCCATGATGCGATACTTAAGTAGACTGAATGAAATCTGCTCCTTCCTATCAATATCATTGGCTCAGGGAAAACGTGTGCAGATGTGGCTACACACAGAGCCACCACATGGAAGGCACCCAGATCAACCAGAGTGAGAAATGGAATTACAAGAAACACACCAAGGAGTTTCCCACAGATGCCTTTGGGGATATCCAGTTTGAGACGCTGGGGAAGAAAGGCAAGGTAAGCGTGGTTTTCTATGTAGCTAGCTAATTAGTATGCTGAGACAACTTGAGCTACCTTGAAGTACTGCTAATTGTCTAATAGTATGGAGGCAGGAGTGTCCAGAAATGACAGCAGAAAAAGATACTTTTTGCAAAAGTCACAAAGTAGTGACCAGATTATGCTCAGCTGGACTAGGTGGTCACCCAGCTGTCCCTGCACACACACTGTGGGTTTCTTTATAACACCCATGTTGGACCTCATGCCACAAAAGGTCAGGGAATACTTTTGTAAACTGTCCACTTAGCTTGGGTGTGAGAATACATGTGTCCTGACAAGGTGACATGCCCCTCTACCTGCTCCCGTTGAAAGCTCTCACACAGAGTTTTGCACAGGTGTCCAATGGTTAGATGAGGTTGCTCCCTGTCTCCTTGACAGCGCTGTCCTCAGACTGCTCTGGCTGGAAGCCTGGGCCTTGGAACCCTCTCGGTCCCAAATCCCTGTCCTGGTGGCCCTGAAGGCCACAGGCTCCCTCCACTGCTCTCTTCCACGGCCTCTGTCCAGGATGGCCCAGCATGGTCTCCTGCCCACGCACGGGCTCTGCCCACCCCAGCCTGGGCCCCTTGATGTGTACCCCACACTGCAGCGGGACTACGAGATGCAAATCTGCCACAGCTACCCTGCTCCGGACACCTCCCGGCAGGGGTGGAGGCACCGGGGTGCACCGGGTTGGGCCTCAGGGCCCACCTCGTGCCCTCCACCGCGCAGCCCCCGGGTCCCGACCCCATCCTGACGCTTTCCCTCCCGCACAGTACATCCGCTTGTCCTGCGACACGGACCCGGAAACCCTCTACGAGCTGCTGACCCAGCACTGGCACCTGAAAACGCCCAACCTGGTCATTTCCGTGACGGGAGGCGCCAAAAACTTCGCCCTGAAGCCGCGCATGCGCAAGATCTTCAGCCGGCTCATCTACATCGCGCAGTCCAAAGGTGCCACCGGCGGGGACGCGTGTGGGTGGGGTGTCGCGCTGAGTGGTGGGCTCCCAGGATGAATCCTCCGTGCAGCCTCGCGATTAACCACCGCTTTAGAACTAGCAGCATTCTCAAATGGACAGACAGGGCGCTCAGCAGGGGCTCCCCCAGGTAACCCTTTCTATCCCCCTTAAGGGGCTTCCTTAGGTTGATTTTATTTTATTTAAATCTAAAGGTTTCATTTTATTATTATTATTATTATTTTATTATTATTGGTTGTTCAAAACATTACAAAGCTCTTGACATATCATATTTCATATTTGATTCAAGTGGGTTATGAACTCCCATTTTTACCCGTATACAGATTTTATTATTTACACATATAAGTTTTTACCCAGAATATTCTGGTGCACCCAAAAGGAAAATTTGATTGTCCTTTAATTTTTGAGATCAATGATACACTTTTGGAAGAAGAGAGAGTGCAAATTCTAAGTACCATGTAAGCATTTGAGATAAAACCATGGTGACTTTGTTACTTGAAATATTCAACTTAATATCATCGTCCTTCTTTTTAGCCTAATTTTGAAAATTTTCAAATCTACAGAGAATCTGCAAAAATGATCCCATGAACATCCTCACAAGCTTCTCCTAGACCCCCCAGTTGTTAACATTTCCCCACGTGTCTGTTCTTATTTCACAAATATCTACATGTTATGTTTTGGGGGGGCAGGATCTGAAGTAAGTTGCAGGCTGGTGGCCTTAGCCCCCCAGTTCTTCAGCATGCCTCTCTCAAGAGCAGGCACCTCCCTCACCCCGGTGTGGCCTTCAAGCCCTGGACAGTCAACACTGACTGGTACTCTTATTGGATTATAGCCATCCCTCACACTCCTACAGTGTCTTTTAGAGCAAAAGTTGCCTTTCGTCCATCTGCACTCCAGATCCATGGAGCTTTCAACCAATGTCTTTTCAGTTTTCCTCTCTGGCACAGGTCCTCAGCCCTTCTCTGACCTCCATTGCATTTTGCAGAGTAAGTGCCAGCAGCTCAGGGGATTGACCTTCAGTTCAGGCTTGGACAGTGTTTTCTTATAAGCAGGCTCAGTTTCTCTGAGTTCAACATTTTGCATTTTCTTTTATGAAGGTAATTTGACCGACAGAACTTAGATGTGAATTTTTCTGTAATGTAGAAAAGAAATTCTGATTCCCCCCATTTATTCTTCTCAATTTCTTCACCGATTTGAGTGGTCACTGTGTTAGTCACTTTGTTAAGGAATTAAGCAGTTTAGCTTCCTTCCTACTAAATCCTGAACACACACACACACACACACACACACACAACATTCATTCATTCAACAAACATTTATTAAGTGCCAACTTTGTGCCAGAATCATTTTAGGTGCTGAGAATGTAGCAGAAGAAAACAGAAAAAATCCCTGTCAAGGATGAGGGCCCATTTCTCTTTAGGTTAGTGAGGTGGCCAAAGGGGACGTTAATAGTCTCCTGGTCCTCCATGTTGGTCATTAAGGGGGAACGTCAGCCCTATGAGAATTAGCTGAAGGAAGTGGGTAGAAGACTTGTAAGGGCCACAGCAAAGTTATCTTAAAATACCGAAAGGACTCTGAAGGGGAAGGGACTGAGCTTGTCCCTCTTTGCTGATTAGATCCTGGAGGCAAATGGTAAACAAAATACCTTCTAACAGCCAAAGGAGAGGCTGCCTTGCAACTCCTGGGGCTTCCATTGCTAGGGCTAACCCCCAGGGGCCGGTCACTACTCTCGGTGGATTCCTGTTCAAGCCGCAGATTAGACCAGTGTCATTTCCATTATGCTAAATAATATTTTGTAGGTATTTTAGGTACTTCAGTTTTGAACACACACACATGCATCCTTTTGCAAATCCCTTGCCATTGTGATTATCAAATACGGACCTGACCCATGTGCAAAATTATAATTATTACATAATTATAAAGCAAAGCAAAATTGCAGACACCAGGGCCATTCCTGGAAGATCCCACTCCAATCTGACCTGCAGGTTCTGCGAGCATAGTAAAACTACTCTCCTTGGCAGAACCACCTAGCTCACTGGAAGGCTCAGGCCAGGCTTTTACTGCTGGTAAAGATTCCCCTGGACACTGATTGCACATGCAGACTTGCTGACCCTATGCCCCAGAGAGGCTGATGACACAGATTTAGAGTGGGACCCGAATCTGTTTCCTGAGGAATGCTTCTCAGGACCCTGGGGGGCGTCCCTCCCCCATCCCATGGCCTGGCTGCCAGTGCTGCATCCTGGTGCTCGCCAGAGTCTGGGAGCACAGCCTGGAAATCTCCCCTGGTACCAGCAGAACAGTTGCTTTCCCCTCGTTGACAGGTGCTTGGATTCTCACGGGCGGCACCCATTACGGCCTGATGAAGTATATCGGTGAGGTGGTGAGAGACAACACCATCAGCAGGAATTCGGAAGAGAACATTGTGGCCATTGGCATAGCAGCGTGGGGCATGGTCTCCAACCGGGACACCCTCATCCGCAACTGCGATACTGAGGTACGGGTGGGATGGGGAGGTGATGTGGGAGAGAGCTAAGGACATGGGGCTGTGGCCTGGATACCAGGGCTCTGGGGTGTCCAGGGCAGCCTTCGGAGGCCTGCCTTACAGGGATGGCCTGTGGGTCTCTGGATTGCGCACAAGCATGGCATGCTTCCGGAACTCCCCAGAACCGCCTGATGGTGCGTGTGCTTTATTGGTTACAGTTCATTCCCAGCAACTTCATGTTAGTGTTGGCTCCTTCATTCTTCATAACCAGGACCTGAATCCACCCCAAAATACTGCAAATGCCGGTGTCATACCTTCATTGCTTGGCTACACCCACAGGCATGCAGGCCAATTACTGTGCTCCCTACTTAATTTGGCAGTGATAAGGCTGTGAGACCCACCTGGCTAATGTTTCCTGTGAATGTATCCCAGAGGAATCAAGGCACCTTTCAGGTTCAAAACACAAGGTGGCCACATGGGGTCTTTATCAAGTGTGGAATTTTTCAGACAGTATTTCTGGTGAGTTGAGGACCTTAAGCAATGGGTGGTCCCTGCCCAGAAGCTGTTTAGAATGTTTAGAAACCTTCATTTATTCTCCACCTTCTTCCACCTAGGGCTCTGTAGAAGTTCACGCAGTAAATATTAGGGAGTTTCAGGATCACTGTGGTGCGCCAAGGAGAGTGGTACGCCAAGCGTCCCCACGAGGCAGCGTGGTAGAGTGGAGGAGGGTGGAGAGGAGTCTGGGTGTCACTCCTTTCCCAGGACACAGTCTTGATCCAGGTCCCTCTGTGACTTGTTCAAATCACAGCCTGCATAGTCACGGGGTAAATTTATCTAAATGTCTCAGTGAATGGTGGTTTCTATTATTACTAGATGCTCAATAAGCAATGGCAAAATGGTCTCACAGTAAATGGCACCCTCAGGGATGAGGGGCCCTGGATCAGGGTTTGAAGGTGGCAGCAGGCTGGGTGGGACTGAGTGCCATCTTCTATCAGCATCGCTTGTCACGCGCAAGGAGTCACCTTAGAGTGGGTAATTATCCCCATGGTGGATACAGTACAGATGTTAATTTGCAACATCTCAAAACATCCCTGAAGTTTGTGGTTTTACCCTTGAACTAGAATGAAAAGACTTCAGGGTTTCCCTGGAGGCCGTGCAGGGGGCCGTTCTCCCTGGAGGCCGTGTCGGGGTTCTTCTGTCTACAAGTAAAACATGAGATGATGTGTAAGGATTTAAGGGAAGTGTCCATCACTCAGAAATGAATAGACAAACAACCAGCCATCTGGAAAATAAACACTGGGTCAATAATTTACTTTCCAGAATATAATTTAAGGAATAAATGGAGCTGAGAAATTAGACATAATATTTAATATTGAGAAAAATTCTGAGAATGCCACATCTAGTTGTATATCAATAAATCTGAAAAATCTCATGAAAATTGATATTTTTTTCTATAAAACTATAGTTTTCCAAAGTTGATTTAAGAAGAATGAGAAAATACAAGGAGAGGAATTATCCCTGAGTGATAGGTAAAGGGCCAGGAAAATTAACCTCCCGTATCACACTGAGTCGGGTGGTTTAAGCCAGTGAATGATGATGATAGTCTAGCCGTTGCTGATTTAGAAAATGTTTAGAGCCTTCCATTACATACAGAAGCATGGGATCTTCATAAAATTTTGGATAAAGAGCAAACCTGTGCTATCTGTATCTAGAGCATAAACTATTCGTATAATAGGTCCAGCAATCAGACTTGTGAATGTATCACTAGAGAATATAATACTTGGGCAAAGATGTTCACTGAAACATTTCTTATAAGGCAAGGGTTGGCATAAACCTAAATATCAAGCAATTCTTATTTCTCAACTTCTATTATTATATTTTTATTATCTGATAACATTTATTATTAGATGGGGAAATCTTTAGGTGGGTACTTTGCAAATATGAGGGAAAAAATCATGGAACTATTAAAATATGTTATTTCCAAAGGTGTTCTGAAAGTATAGGAAGTATAATTTTTTAGTATTAAATTATGAAATATATTTATACATATAAAACATAAATATCATTAGTTACCTAGAATAATACCTGTTATAAATATGTTATATCTAGAAAGAACTGAACATACTAAGCTATTGATGTGTCTATCACTGGGTCATGGAATTAAGCATAATTATAATTTCCCTCTTTCTTCCTTTATTTCATTTCTATGATAAATGTGTTGCTCTTAGAGCCGTAAGGCGCTAGCTCTGTTAATGACTCTCTTTGGTGATGTCATGTGGATTCACAGCACATCGGACGATCCTGGGGCTGGTTTCCTGGTTTCTTTCCTCTTCCCCTGGTTTGCAGTGATTGGTCTTTGGTGTCCTTGGACCACCTGTTTGTAACAGCTTGGTGGCCACTCATCCTCTGGTTTCTACTCAAGGCTCCATCGCAGAACCCATCACCCGACGTCTAGCTGACCTAAACAATGCCACGCCTCACAAACAGGATCTCTATCAGTACTCACCCCCTCATCCCCAGCATCTGCTTTTCCTGAGGCAGTGCTTCACTTTAAAAATCATTGTGGCACTGTGTGTGTGTGTGTATGCATTAAAAAAGATGGTGCAGGCATCTCCTGATTATTCTTGTTCTGCAAATTTTTCTTTCCTACTCATTACCATGCTTTTTTCCACATAAGTTTGGGAAGAACTTTGTCAGATACAGTCATAGGACAAAACAAGAATAATAATGCACTCGCTGAGTGTAATCATGTTAAACCTTAAATTGATACTGGAAAAGTTGAAATTATTATAATACCCCTTCTTATTCCAGTAATATATGTCTTTAAGCTTTTGCAAGTCTGAGTCTTGAAAAATACTTCTGCAGATTTCTTTGTTAGGTTCTATGTTATTTCTAGGGATTTTATATTTTTTATGGTTATTTAGTGTGATTTTTGAAGTAATTTTTGCAGGTACATATGAAAGTATTGATTTGCTTATTGTTGTTTTGAATCAAGAGACTTACTGGACTCTTCCTACTTCTAATAATTTTTCAGCAGATTCTCTGACTGTTCTATGTTTACAACCACATTATTGTTACTTAAAAATTAAAACAACTCTTCCATTTAATTTTACCCTTTGTCTTTTGCTTATCATCTTGCATTGGCTAGAATTTTCAGAGTAGCGGTAGTTATGAAATCAGGGACCACAAGAGGCAATCCAGCATGCTGGTCTCATAATGAGTGGCAAGGGTTCTAGTATTTTACTGATCTACATGATTTGGCTAAGGTTCAATAGGCACCTACTTAACACAGTCATAAGAATCATCTTTTATTTCTAGTTTATAATTTCTTAAATCAAGAACAAGAGCTGAGTTTGGAAGATCTTTTGGGTTTATGGGTTATTAACTCATAATTGAAGAGGCTGACTCCTGAAAACAGCACAGAAGATTCCTTTATTGTTCTGCTGCCTTTAATTAGCCAGTGATTTGGGGGGGGGTTGTTTGTATCCTTATACATCAGAGAGACGTATGTATAAGGTCTTTGGCTTTTTCTTCTGATTCTTTTCCAGTCATGGTTTTGGAATCAGGTTGTATTCTGGAAGAGCGTAAAGGAAATGGGAATTATTTGTTCCATGAAAGTTTGTGGGGCTCCTGTTCAAACTCATGGATGTGCCCGTTTTGAAAGTATCATCTCACCTGTCACGGTCAGGAGTTTACTGCTTGGAGTTTCTAACTGGACAAGGGCCACTTAGAGAAGAGATTATGCCATTGGAATTTTACTTTCTTTCTGTTTTAGCTAGGATAGAAGTGATAAAAAACTGATCCACTAATTTTGTTCTGATTTCATACGCATCATTAGTAGAATCAATAGCTTTGCTTTCCACATTGGGTTTCCAACTCACAGTCCATTCTTGGAGTCAAGGTCGTAACACCTTTTACTACAGCCCTGACAACTTGGGTGGACTAGAGAGTCAGGAATGCTCTTGGCAAGGATTCTTCTCCTGTTTTTGTCTCTGGTACTATTGGGACAAAGTATCTATTTAGTTACTTTTTAAGGGTCTTGTTACTGAGCGCTTCTCAAGTGCAAAGACTTTTATCCATTTCCTAATCCCTTGACCCTGGCACAGGTGCCAGTATATGGTAGATTCCAGACAAACAGGTATGTGCGCTTAACAGTGTCTGCCTCTGCTCGTGTATCCAGACACGTAGACACATGTGCACGTGTACATGTGCACACGCTTACACAGTCACACACACATGGGTATGTAATTTTTTGAATGCTATGCACTCTAGTGAATTTATACAAAGGAGCCCAGGGCAACGGACCAAGAACTGGATTGGGAATCTGATCTTTATAGTGCCACTGGTCATATATGTGACAGTGGGTAAGTTGGCCCAGCCATTTCGAGCCTTTATTTTCCTCTATTTATAAGGAAGCCTGCACCACCAGATACTCACGACTCTTCTGAACCTAGGGATCTGGGAGGAGGCATCAGTGTAGTTGAGCCAAAGGATTAGCTTTACTGTGACCATAAGATGTCATCATGCGTCTCGGTCAATGAATAAAATCTCAGAGACAAGTCCCCTGCACTTTCCAGGGGTGTTTTTCAGCTCAGTACATCATGGATGACTTCACGAGGGACCCTCTGTATATCCTGGACAACAATCACACCCACCTGCTGCTTGTGGACAACGGATGTCATGGACACCCCACGGTCGAAGCCAAGCTCCGGAATCAGCTGGAGAAGTACATCTCTGAGCGCACGAGTCCAGGTCAGTGCTCAGGAAGTGTGAGTCTCGATGTCCATGGTAATAGTGGCAGCACCAACAATCGTGTCTGCCAGCTATGGAGTGAACCTGAAGACCCCTCCTGGGTGCCTAGGAGGAGCCACTAGGTCTCACAAGGGGTGGCTCTGCCCGGGTCCCTGTGAATTATGCCCTTTGACATGCTGAAGGCATGACTAGTGCTGTCTCCTCCACTTTCCTTTGTCAATATAGAATGTCTGCCATCTTTTCTTCCACTGGACAGCACTTAAGAACAAATAAAACCCATGATGGCAAATATAGTTTTAAAAGCAATGCCTTTAGTTAGGATAGAAATGATAAAAAACTGACCCACTTATTTAACAGTTGGATGGTTTGAATCTTGGCTCTTTCTGTGAATGCAACCACTTAAACATCAGTTTTGAGGGGACAATTCAGGGAAAGCCTTTATCTGATATCATAAGTGACATCCATCTTCTCTTCTTGTGGACAAGGTGTTGAGATGTGTCCTGCCATGGAACCAGATTATCTGGTGACTTAGTGACAGACCCTACCACAGGGACATCTTGGAGATGTTCCCACTCGTTTTCCTTTCACAATGGGATGTATTTACATGTACATTAAACTCTATTGAGAGAACACCCCACTGGGCAAATGAGAATCATTATTGTAAGATAAACTTGAACCTACTCTAATTATATCAGTCAAAGCAAACAAGCACAGATTTTAGCATTTTAAATATCAGTAACAGATTGCAAAATGGCTCCAAGTCATACTATTCCTAGTTTGGTGCACCTAAATTCACCCATTGTGGTCAACAAGTAGTGTTAAGGTCAAGTCCACAGGCTGAGCATCTATTGCCCACATCCTTCCCTGGGCTCACAGGGAAGAAGCTCTGGGTGCACCTGCTCCTCAGGTAAGGGAGCATTTCTACTGAGTCCAAAGTAAAGTTTACTTTTTATGTTTTGCAGATTCCAACTATGGTGGCAAGATCCCCATTGTGTGTTTTGCCCAAGGAGGTGGAAGAGAGACTTTGAAAGTGAGTCCTCGTTTAGTTTTCGAGAAGATCGGTTACCAAGCTTACTAAAAATTTGTATTTTGAGGGCTTTTGGGTTTATCCAGTCTCTCCTGACTAGTTTCTTCTGTGACTACAAGAGGGAAGTGTCTTGTACCATATGCTGTCTCCTTAACAGACACAGGTTGTTCCTCAGCAGAGGAGACTTGGGAGGAAGATTTGAAGTGACATGAGTAGGCTGTGTGTTTAGCATCAGCCTTGATAGTCAGCCTGCCAAAGAGGACAGGTGCCACTCACTCAGAAAACTGAAGGATCGCAACTAGTGTGTGTTTTGGAAAACCGACTTGCGTGGAGAGGAGCTATCACACCCCTACGGCCACCAAGTCAGATATCCCCAGACCACCTGTGGCCCTTCCCATGAAGGGACAGGGCACCTATAACACTGAGCTCCTGAACGAGATCTCAGCTTCTCAGCCCCCACGTAGGCTCTGCACATGGCTGAGCTCCTCTTGCCTGCAGCTGGGCTTCAGTTGGTCTTTATAAGAGAGCATCAGGCTGACTGTACTTGAGTCAGTGTTTGAAGAGATCGTTTTTCTAGAAATAGGACATTGTGTGAAAGTCCTGTTTAACTCCTCTTATTAAGTAATTTCCATGTTGATTTGCATATGGCCCTTCTCCATCCAATTTGTACCCTGATCTTGGTTTAGATTGAAGATAACTCTAGTCGTTCACCTGCTCCCCCCCTTTGGCCAGAGAACATCCCTAGTGTTGCAGGAACTTGCCGGCAGAGTTACCTGGAATCCTAGTCCAGCTCCTCTCTCTATGCTTTTCTAGAGCAGTGGTCTTTTCACTCCTTTGTTCAACAGGTATTTAACAAGTACCCCCACTGTGAGATCTGCTCTTGAGACCGTTGTTGAACAAAGGTCCTTCAGGGAAAGACTTCTCAGGAAATAATTAAAACGGACTTTTTTCCCAATGTGAACTGGTCACCAGTGAATACTAAAGAGCAGGAATACTAAAAAAGAGGAAGAGGTGAAGAGAGAGTTACCGAAAGGTGGCTGCATGTATTATGCTTCTCTCACATTTTAGATTTGGAATGAAGATTTCTTGGCTTTGGATGGAGGGGAAGATCAGAGAGCCCCTGCAGGTCTAGGGTGGTATTTCCATAGCATCAGGCACAGAGGTCTGCTTAGCTAGCTCACAACCCACAGAAGGGGCACAGGAGACCCGAGGAGGGGAGGGAGCAACAGCCGGCTGTCTCCAGCTCTGCAGCCAGCTCATGCCCTGCACCCTCCTCCAGTGCAGGCAGAGGGCTCCCAGCCTGCTTGCTCAGCCGATAGCTGGGCTCCACACCCTCCTCTAGGGGACACATCTTCCTATGAGAAGCATTTAGTCTTGGAGGAAAGGGTCTCACAGTATCTCTGTGCCCATGTGCAGATAGATCACTTCATTCTGCTGTCACATGATTAGAATTCTCATTCCCCTATGCTGACCTCTGCAATTACTGTAAAGAAAATAAAAGTAGGGTACGTGGTTATTTTTTTTTTTAATAATAAGGGCAAACTAAATTATTCAAGAAGGGAAATATATAATGAACAGAACACAAAATCTGGGCTACTGCTTTTAAGGTATTTTCAGACCTTCAAAATATGAGTTTTAGTAACTTCTATCAGATAAGATACCAGCAGTAATGATAAACAGAATCTTAGTCATTGTCACTTAGAGCTATATCAACATTTGGAATGACTGGTTTGTAGGTAAGGATATGTTGAAGCACCTGTGGTGTCACAGGAGTCTTTGTTTTGGAAGTTGATGTTGACACAGGATGCCATAGGGCTCCTTACTGTTCTTAAAGCAGGTACAGGTATTTCATTTGCTTCTGATTTGAAATAGAAGTCCCCAAGGAATAAGTGCAAGGACGATGGGTTTTGTTCACTGACCTGCCTTAGAACTTCAGTTCCGAGTTGGGCTCTGGATGACCCAGGTCTCTGACGTCTGCTCAACTCTCTGCTCTCCCAGGCCATCAACACCTCCATCAAGAGTAAAATCCCTTGTGTGGTGGTGGAGGGCTCGGGGCAGATCGCCGACGTGATTGCAAGCCTGGTGGAGGAGGAGGACGCCCTGACGTCTTCCATGGTGAAGGAGAAGCTGGTGCGCTTTTTACCCCGCACAGTGTCCCGGCTGCCCGAGGAGGAGACTGAGAGCTGGATCAAATGGGTGAGCTCAGGGGGAGAGGTGGAGAGCTGAGGGAGAAGAGGCTGAGCTCGTGGGAAGGGGGACCTCACACGTCCCACTCCACTGGTTGCTGCAGGTGTTTGGTCTGTCCTCTGAGACTTTGAGGCTCTGCCTTGGCCCACACCAAGTGTCCTGCTGGAAACTGAAATGTGGATGAGCTAAGTGACTCTCCAAGCGTCCACTCCTTCTAAAGAGTTTAAATGCAGGGCAGTTTGCAAAGCTTGTAATCTGTCTCTTAGGCCATGATGCCACAACTGTGCTTCTGTGTTTTGTATGTAGTGGTGATGGCGAGGGAGGAAATCCCTGGTAATGAAATTTTCGAAGTGCAGACTCTAATTGAGCCTACATCTACTGAAGAAACTCCCTCCTGACTAGTTGCCGTTCTGCACTAACTGCCTGAGTTACAGCTCAGAATCTCTCACCTTTCTTTCTGGATTATATGAGAAAGCTGAACTTATTGGAAAACTTACCAGGCTATTAATGGCTGGGCTTATAAAACTATTTGAACATGTTAGTGCTATACTTTCTCATTTTTCTTTGATTCATGATTGTTGTTGATTTGGAACAACTTGCTTTCCTAGTGCTCAGCTCGTTAGAAGGTCCACATAAATGTCAACAGGTGCATTCACATCAACCCATTAAAAAATGGCCTTAGGTATTTGGATATTTTTAGGACCATGAGCTGCCACTTGTGAATTTTCCCATAAAGAAAATAACAGACTCAGACACAGAATCATTTTCATTATAGAGCCCATTTCATCATGAGACTTGAAGGTTAGATTTAGTATGCATCATAATAATGATGACTCTTTCACTAGATTGGTATTTTAACAGTATTTAACCACAAATATCAAATGCAGCAAATCAGCGTCCTGGAATAGAGGAGACCCTTTCCTCTTGTTCATGGTGGCCTTTGTCATTCTTAGGACAATTCAGGGCAAACGAAATCCTAGTAAACAATGATAAGAGTCAACCCAGCCTTCTTGGCACCAGGAAATGGGACCCTTGTGTTCTTCTTTACTTTCACACAACAGGGATCCTAGCTGATCACCCTGATGCAGGGGATATTGAAACGAGCAGGATATGAGTCCTGTCTGGATTAGACCTCACTGTCTGAAACTCAGAATGTAGAAAACACAGATGGACCTTCCTCCCGTGGCTGGAAAGTGGCATAGATGCTGAGTCGGGCCTCTCTAATGTTTGTTTATATGATATTTCTACTTGAGATATCATATTTTCCAGACTTTACTAAAGAAGCTAAAATGGGTAGTTTTATATGGAAGTTTTCACTTAGATTCTCTTGTGTCTGATCCAAGTCCAGTTGAGAGATATACACAAGAATCAGATTGAGATGAAAACCAGCTTTATGGGTGGTGAAGGCAAGGTTGAAAGATGAGGTGTACAGTTGCCTCCTTATGCCGAGGCCCAGATAGGAGAGGTGGGCCCACCCAGCACGGCAGCACCAGGGACCTGCTGGCCTCCCCACCAGGCAAGGCAGGTGGTAGATGCAGACCAGAGCCCTAGCACTCTGCAAGGAGCAGATCCCAACAAGATAAGCAGCCAAGGGCTGGTTGGGCAAGGCCAGTGTCACTCCCCACCCTGAGTAGGTGAAGGGTGAGAGTGCCAGGGGACCAGTTCTGATGGTGCTCCCTGTGTGGCAGTCTGCAGAGAGGAAGGGAAGGGTCACCCTCCTCTTGTTGACTGATTCCCTACATTCTCATAACTGAATAGGTTGAGTCAGTTATAAACATATAAATAGACCCATCCCAACGGTCTTGTATCAAAGCAAGATGTTGAATATTGATCTCCAGTTTCAATGTTCTCTGTTGGGTGGAAGAAATTCAGTGGTCAGTGTAAGGATATTCATGGGGAAGGAATAGGCAACTCTTAGTTTACCTATCAAAGGTGGCTCAGCTCCATTCCAGTGACTTTCCTCTTATTCCTTGTACAAGTTGACATGTGGGGTCTGCACCATGTCATGTTGAAGAACAGAGGCTGTCTAATGGGTTCTCCAACACTTTTGAGGGATTCTTATTTCTACTTCAAGAAAACACAGACAATTCATCTTAAACTAAAAGTTAGGCACATTTTACCCCTGTGTTTTTATTATTCTTTCTGGGATTTATATCTAATTCACATTCATATCTAATGAAATACATTTATAATCATGTCAATCAGAAGACATACACCAAAAATGAAAATCATTGCATTTTAATTATACACTCCTGAAGGGTTTCATGGAAACAGATTTCCTAAAAGACCAGGCTCAAAAGTGGTATTATTAGTGAATGAATGTCTACATTTCGTGAAGCATAGAAGCAATCTTCCTGGGTAAGATCAATCTTCCTCACTGATCGTGTGGATGACCAACCTCAAAGCCTGAACTCCTGGTTTCTTGACCTTTCCAAAAAAAATCCCTTATATTTCTTCTACTGGGACCACACTTTCTTCTCCTAATACCTCTCCTACTAATTCTCCCATATCTGCTCCTGAAGTTCTCAAGAACTTAATCTTCTGTAGTATCCTAATCCATCAGCCAATCTAGATATTGTTCATTCATTCATTTTAAACTATGTAATTGGTATTTATTGAGCATATACTGTGTGCTATATTTTGGCATAGACACTACAGAAAAAATTGTGTATACAACAGAATAGTCTGTATTCATAGAGGAAGAAGAAATTGAAAAAAAAATTATGTTGAGTAATTACGATAAATGCAGCATATAATTTCAAATTGAAATAAGTGTTCTGAAGAAAAATAACATGATAAAAAAGACATGTGCCAAGGGAGGTGGTCCTGCTGTGGGGCTTTGTGATAGGCTTGCAGAAGAAGTGATATGGGAGCCAGTGTGTGAAGGATGAGAGTGGGTGAGAAGATGGTTGAAATTGTGTTGGTGGGAATGGCAAGGCAAAGGTCCTGGGGTGAGAGGCTGGTCTGACATACCCAAGGAGCTGAAAGATGGAAGTGTGAATGGAAGCCAAAGAGTTCAGAGGGACCCGAGTAGCCAGCTCTCTGTATATTGTTTTGAGGCTTTAGTCTTTATTCAGGTATAAAAAGATGCCATTGAAAGCCTGAAATCAGGGAGACAATATGATCAGAACTGTGTTCATGAAAGTTCAAATTGTCTGTAGTGGGGGCACAGGATTGGAGGAGGCAAAAGTGTATGGGGGGCGGAGATACCAGTTAGGAGGTTCCTGCAGTTCTCTCTGGCTCTCACCAATTTGCTCTGTATCCATATTCATTTTCTTTTCTTCCGTTTAATTTCAAAGGAAAAGATATCTCACCCTTTGGTTATTCCCACTCTGAGTTGTTCTCTATAATCTTGGAAACTGATCCCTCTTTTTGCCTGTCATATCTAGCTGGGGCCCTTTCTTTCAGCCTGAACAAAGGCTGCAAAAATGGTGAAGATGGCTTTCTCCTCCATGCTCTCATCTTCCCCAAAACTCTTTATGTTTTGTGTTTTCCTGCCATGTTCATTTATTTTCTCATCACATCTGGATATTGTATCTTCTGAACCAAGACCTCCATCTCACCTTTCCCAGGAAATAGAGGCCTTAAAAGCTCACCTCCTATTTTCTAAATTCAAGAATCCTTCTTATTTCACATCATGCCATCTTCCAACTTTTCTCTCACATCCCCAGCTGAAAATCTGCATTTCCAGGTTCTCATTTCCAAATTCTGCCAGAAGAATCCACCATCTCTTCAAACTCAGTCCAACTGAAGTCAAATTTTCTTTCTCCTCCAGCAGGAAGCAAGGAGCCCTTTCTCACTAAGCTCCTACAAGGCTCACCAGTGCTCCCAAACTTTGAAAAGGAGGCTCTTTCATTATAAAACATGATTAAAAATTTAAAATTATAGGAAGATCACAAGGGAGAATAAAGAAAGTTATTCATTTCTTTACTTAATCACCAAGTCCCCTTGGTTCTTTTTTGCATTTAAACCTTTTCTGATGCTTACATCTTTATGACCACACTCAGATGTTTTTTATGGTTTTCTTTTGCTCTTTCCTCCTTTAGCTACTTATTCAACAATTGAGATCTTTAATGTGCTAGGGTTGGTCACACATATATTCATATTTCCCTCTCTCTCTCTTCCCTAGTAAGCTTTTTTATAGAAGTTTCTATGTGTATTCTTATATAACCAGTACTTTATTGTCTTTGAGGTCAAGGACTCATTATTACAATTTAGAAGTCAGAAGCTAAGGGTTCAGATGTTGGAGATAAGAGAAAGAGATACAGAACCTGCTTTAAGTGGACATTTAAAAAATATGGAATAAAAAGATCTCTCACCAAAAGAGAGTTTATGTTTTTCATGTCTGAAATCAGTTCATTGACAACTTTGTTCTTTAAATGTTGCCAGCTCAAAGAAATTCTTGAAAGTTCTCACCTGTTAACAGTTATTAAAATGGAAGAAGCTGGGGATGAGATTGTGAGCAATGCTATTTCCTATGCTTTGTATAAAGGTAAGTGAAAACAGCTCCTTGGGCAGTTTTAGCTTTGTGTTGTTTTCTGTGACTTTTGGTAGCATGTATTTCTTTTTAAAAGAAACTTTATTATTATTATAAACTTATTATACACTTTATTATTTAAAAGAAATTTTATTGAGAATCTCTACTCCAAAATCCCAAATGAAAAAAATCTAAAAAAGCTAAAAAATCTGAAACTTTTTAGTGTTGATATGATACCACAAGTGGAAAATTCCATAATACCATGAAGCTATTTCACATACATATACAAAGCTATTACGAATGCTTCAAATTAAGGCTATGTGTATAACATGCATATAAAACTTAAGTAAATTTTATGTTTACTCTTGGACCCTGGAAAATCTCTTTATATATATGCAAATATTCCAAAAACTGAAAAAAAAATGAAATATAAACCATTTTTGGTTCTGAGGAGTTCAGATAAGGGATACTCAACCTGTATTATCTTGCATTTGATTTTTATTATCATAGTTGGAAAGGTACAATACTATTGCTGTGGGGAGGGGAATTTCCTTGAATGTATGTATTTGATGGAATAAGAATTTTTGCATCATGAAAATTCTGACAAAATATGATCACAATACTCTTCAAAAAGTTATTTCTAGCAGTGGTTTGAAATATTGTTTTTGAGTTTCAGACTCCTCTGAGAATGTGATGAAAACTGTGGACATTTGTTCTAGAGTTACACATAGATGCGCACAGACTTGAAACACATAAATAACTTTTCATTCAATTCCTGTGTGGCCTTTGCTGTCTTAGAATTCCATCAGAGTGGATGCTACCTCAAGTAAATAGGCCCCAGGCCATCCGGAATGGATGGTTAATAAGAGGAATGCATACACAGTAGGGTCAGGCACGCGGGATGTGCAAATCAGACCTTAACTACATTTAGAATCATTCTAGTACTTTCCAGAAATTTGGTTATCATAGTATTTACTAACTTGAAATTATGTCTGTATAGATGCCTAGATGTAGAAAAAATTAGATGTGGCAAAGGCATGAAGAGCACTGTTGTGATATGGTTCATTACTTGGTAGAGTCAGATTTAATACATATCAGACGTGACCCTGGAGGCAGAGCTCAGGCTGCATCTGAGTCTATGCGGAATTGTCAGTGTGCTATGGCAACATGAGAGAATATGTGGGGGAGAGGCTGTGGTCTGAGCTGGTCTTTGTTGCATACTTCAGGGCACAGAGGCTGTGGGTGAGAGTGAGTGACAATGGAGGGAGGCTCTGATTCCAAGAGCAGACTGAGAATCGCCTTTGACAAATGGCTCTGGTGGTCGGCCATGTGGAGTCTCTGCTCTCTCTTATCTGTGGGCCTTTTTTCTGCCTGTTCTTTTCCTGCCTTCTTACAGCCTTCAGCACCAATGAGCAAGAAAAGGACAACTGGAATGGGCAGCTGAAGCTTCTGCTGGAGTGGAACCAGCTGGAGCTGGCCAGCGATGAGATCTTTACCAATGACCGCCGGTGGGAGGTAAATGAGGGGCCACCTGGGTCTCCAGGGTCAGGGAGGACAGTGGTCTCAGCAGTGAGTTCTTGTAAGGGTTGTTCTGTTCTGGTGCAGTGTTGCCCAGCCTCATTTTTCTCTTCTGAGTGCGGGATGATAACATGACTTATAGGTTTGTTGTGAAGAGACAGTAAAGCTGAAGGGTGTCATCAGAATATCCACCCACCTCTGCCACCTGAGGTTTCTAGCCCTTTAGCCTCCATGGGAGAGGTGGCCTTCTGTCTGGTGTGGGACTGCAGATCTGCTCTTGGAAGTGGATGGGCAATACAGGTGCAGGATTTTGTACTTTCCAGAAATACTATGATAACCATGGGCTATGAATGGGCAATGCAGGTGCAGGAAGTATGGGAAATACAAGTGCAGGATTTTGAAAAATAGCTTGACTCAAAATCAAGACAGCAGCACTGTGTTTGCTCACCCCCCCCCCCACTTAGTCAAATTCTGAGATGCAGAAGAGTTGATTGAGAACACCCCATGAATGCCTTACAGCTTCTCAGAATCCCCAGAGCCAAGTGAGCATCTTGGATATAGAATTTGCACATGCAATAAAAACCATCTTGTCCAGCAGACTGCCTTTCTTGCTTTTAAATCTGACCCGTGTTTTAGGCCCCTATTTTCTAGTGGGGACCTGTTATGCACAGCAAAAGTTCAATCAGCCTTAGGAGTTCAGCTTGACAGGAATAATTACCAACTGTAGGCTTGCAAGACTGCTTCTTTGAAGTTTAAGTTCTTCTGAATTAATTGAAGTCATTAGTGATTTATTTAATTTTCTACAAGTAGGCATTGATTTGAAGGTATATATACCTCCTATCTTTCCTCTTTAGCAGCCAGGTTCAGAAAACACTCTCGGACCTTTGTTTAATCAAAGACTAGGACTCGATTTGTATTCCATGTGATCAGTTTTAATGATGGCAGTACAAATAGAGTAATGGCTCATGAATTTTTAAAGTTATTCACTCCTTTGGCAAACATCATCTTGTATTTGTTCTGTACAGTGTAGCAAGCCCTGTTCCACATTGCAGGCTTTAGTTAGGAACTAGAAATTGATTTATTAATTGAGTCCTAAATGAATCCCTGTGTGTGAAATGTTGTATTTTGGTAAGTTTAGATGGTACAATAAACATAAACTCAAGTCACATATTAAATTGTACACTTAATTTGATCAGCTCAGATAAAGACTGTTAACCATGAAGGGCACAGTGGTTGAGAATGTTCTCTGGAGCCAGCTCATCTGCATGACATGGGCAAGGACGGTGTCTCAGTTTCTTCCTACAATGGTGTGTTGAGCCACTTTGCACTGACTTGAAAGAGCTGGCTGCTAAATATTTAGGGATTTTGTGAGTTAGTTGTTATATATAGTTATCATTAAAAATCAAGTTATGTGAACTTAGATCTTAATAAATTTAGTGAAAAGCAAAGCTTAGAATCAATCAAAACTCAACACTAATTCTTTTGCTGCATTTACCACTATTGTGCTCTGGAGGTTATTTTTGTGTGTTGCTTCTGCCTCCTGGAAATACTACATGTGGTCTACTTACTGATTCTGCAGTCACTGACTTGACACTGGTAGCTGAAACTTTGCCACGGTGGGAGTATTTACACCATAGGAATCGGCAAACACTACAAAATAGGGCCTACAGTTCTTTCCAAAAACTGGTGTTAAACCTTTACCGGCACACCTTTGCTTGTCTGAAGATGGAGATAACAGCACTACCTAGCTCACTGTGCTGTCATTACAATCAAACCAGACCATGCTTCTAAAGGACTTAGAACACTGGCACTTATTAAGCACTGTATAAATATTTGTTTAAACATAAAATCTTTGGAGTAATGCTGGTATTTGTCTAAGCATCCATGGTGCACAAAGCAGTCTCCTTGTGTTAGTTGACTTGCTGCTCACATTGGTCCATGGCAAGATGATCTCCTTTTGTTGGTTGACAAACCAGAGCTCTGTGGGCATTGCAGGAGGGGAAGTTCTGATGACTTATTCAAGGCCTGCTCTGAACTTGAACCTCTGAAAGGAGCTTGACCCATACAGGGAAAGGTAACCAAAAATCTGGTCTAATTGCCAGTGTTCTAGTGACTTAGGGTATGGAACACGAGCAGGTACTTGTTTGGTGGCATGGGGTTCGATGGACCGACCCCATTTTGCCAACTGTCTCACTTCACCTTCACAGCCATCTATTTCAAAGAAGAGCAAACTGAGGTTCAGAGATGAAATCTTACCCTTGGTCACACAGCTGGAAAATGGTAAAATTGGGTTGGAACAAAGACATGTCTGACTGCAAAGCCTTTCCCTTTCCCATGTGCCAGCTGTGCTCGTGGTGTGTCCCAAGGCTGGTTAGCAGTGCAGACTTGTTAACAGGACTCCACTTCAGACTTGCTGAGTCAATCCCAGGTGGACTCCCCACAGTCTGTATTTCAGCAAGGCCCCTGGGTTTGAGAGCCACTGCTCACATCTCCAGTCTCTGACTCGTGGAAAGGGAAACGTGTTTAGAGTGAAATATGAAACGCTGGGCACAGGGGACACTTGCCTTGAGGCAGAGGAAGCACAGCTGTCTCGTCCCTGGGGGAGCTGCTTCCGGGCTCAGCCCAGTCGGATGCACAGGGCAGGGACTCTAAGGACCCTTGACAGTTCCCTCTCTAGGCAACTTGTGATCCTCTGAGACTAGCACTGGACAGAAACAAAAGCCATTAACGCTGCCATCGGCATGAGATATTCACCCGGATCAGGGCTCAGGCGAGAAACATAAGCAGATGAAGTGGGTGGGTGGGCAGCAGTGGGGAGCTGTGGGGACCGAGGGGACAGAGAGCACTGTCCCCAGACTGTGGCACAGCAGAAGCACTCAGTTAGGGTGTGAGTGGCTGGGAGCAGCAGCTGCCACCGAATTCTAGCTGATGGGTCCCATGTTGTCAGGGCGTCTGGTTTCCACTCCTAAATCTTGATGCTGGAAGTATAGATTTTGATGAATCTTTGAATTTTTAAATGTTGACAATGGAACCAAACTGCCATAAATCCTCTGGAGGACACGGAATGTGTCTGGGAGCTGGCTTAGTCTGCAGCCTACTGGCTTGTGGCTGAAGTCGACACTGATGACTTTTCTTAAGATTCTCAGTAAGTTTCTATGGTATTAGTTTTATCAGGAGCTCAGAAAATGGAGATAAAGGTAACTAAAAATCAGGTCTAACTGCCACGTGTTCCAGTGACTTGGGGTATGGAACACGAGCAGATGCGGGCTTGGTGGCATGTGGTTCCATGGACCCCATTTTTCCAAGTGTGTTTGAGAATCGGGTTGCCAGATGAAGGTTGGTAGGCATGTGTGAAGCACAGTAGGTCCCAGGGAACTGGTTGGTCCCAGGCTGCACTGGTTGGCTGATAATCTGTGTCTGTTGTAGACTCCAGAGAGAGGGTTGCGGCTGCACTGCTGCCACCCACCCCTAACTGGGTGCTCCTGCTGTGCCAGACGGTGGGTCAGTTCCCACCCGTGTGAACCTCTCTCTGCTCCACACAAGCTGAAGCCCAGGTGGCATCCGATGCCCGCAGTGGGCCAGTGTCACAGACTCCATCCACCATGCTGCGTCCCCCAGGGGTCTAAACTATAATTCAGTGATGTGTTGAAAGAGAGTTGAGTTCTTCTTACTTCGCAGCTGGAAATATGATGTGGCTGAGGGAGGTTGTTGCCTTGTGTCCTCTTTGGGACGGAAGGTGTGAGTGCGCTTTCTGCTTCCTCCTTAGTCAGCGGACCTTCAGGAGGTCATGTTCACGGCTCTCATAAAGGACCGGCCCAAATTTGTCCGCCTCTTTCTGGAGAACGGCTTGAACCTGCAAAAGTTCCTCACCAATGATGTCCTCACCGAGCTCTTCTCCAGCCACTTCAGCACCCTCGTGTATCGGAACCTGCAGATTGCCAAGAACTCCTACAATGACGCCCTCCTCACATTCGTCTGGAAGCTGGTTGCAAACTTCCGAAGAGGCTTCTGGAAGGAAGACAGAAATAGCCGGGACGATTTGGATGTGGAACTCCATGTATGTACTGTCTGCTTAAATTCTCCCATTTTTTGAGTTTTCTTTGAAAAACAAACAAACAAACAAACAAACAAAAAACACCTCTATCTCTGTCTTTCCTACTCCCTCCTCATTGCCATAAGGTGGCCAACAGATTGACATAAGATTTTTTTCTACTGCCTTTATTTTAGATGCTATCTGGTGAGTTTTCTGATGTTTTCTCCATGCTCTGCTTTAAACTGGTCGCAGCGTTTCTTAATCATAAAGCTTGGTGCAGCATTCAAGGCAGTTAGTGGGGAGCAGGGGCAAACGAATGGCTGCTGGCTCACTTCTTGGTCTACCGGGCATGAGCTGGTTAAAGTACCTCCCTGCCGCCCACGTAAAGGACTGAAGAACTGCTGGGCATAGAAGTGACAGTGACTATTTCCCAAAGGATAATCCAGGTGTCCACTTGAAAGGGTGTGTGGGTGTGCTCCTGGGCTGGCTTGGGTCCTCCATGTGAAGTGCAGGCAGGCCGGGTTCCACTGACCAGCACCAGCGACTGTGGCTAAACACTTGCGCTGATCAGAGCCCAGTGACTGGCCGGTCGTGCCTGGGGCAGTGTTCTGCCTGAACTTCTAGAGCTGCCCAGTGGAGCGGATCTCCAGTACCCACCATGGCAGCATGCTTGATTCCACACTTTTTATTGATGTCTCTCTTTTCATGTCTCATTTCCTCACTTTCCTACTGGTTTCTTTGGGATCATTTCCCAAACAACCAACTTACCTCTTATCTCGGGATTGCTTCTGGGGAAACCCAAACAAGGTCATTATCTTTTGGAATTCTGGGACTCTTAAGTGTGTGTGAGTTAAAAATCTGAAGAAGCTAGGTGTTCTCAGGAAGTCGAAGTGTCCAGAGAGCTTCTTTTGGACACTGTTTATGTGAAATTTTTTTTGCAGCACAACCCCTAACTACACATTATGCATTTAAGACTTTGGCGAAACATGAAAAGAAGTTGAAAGGGAATATATATATGTTTTTTATCAGGACAGGTCTTGAATCTTGAAGACCAGCTGGGATTCTAATTGATGTATTAGGAGTCAAATCTTTGAATAAGAATCCAAAGAAAGAAGCACACTTTATGTTCTGATAGTTGAACTTTAACCACACGAAAGTTAGAATTTAATCTGAACAATTTTTTTCCCCCTAGATGAGAAACAGAGTTATATGATGAGAAGGAATTGCCTTCTCTCTGGCTTGTCAGAGGTCTTTTAGTTTTTAAATTGCTCTTAGCACTTTTTTTCACTCTTGATACCTTTTCTTCTAGTTGTACTTTATATTTTATGATAGATGAAAGATTTCACATCAAATTACACCCCTGGAGGGTGGCAGAGATGGAAATCGCGTCACTCTGCTGTACCAATGGCCCAGCCACAAAGCCTCCAGCACAGGGCGCTCCCCTGGGCTTCCTGACCCCCTTTTCTTGGGCACCTGAAGTGATTTGCATCTGCACAGCTGACCCTGTGCTCTGCCCCCTCCCAGGATGTGTCTTTCATTACCCGGCACCCCCTGCAAGCTCTCTTCATCTGGGCCATTCTGCAGAACAAGAAGGAGCTCTCCAAAGTCATTTGGGAACAGGTAAATGTCCAGCTTGAGTTCACACCAAAGGCATGCTTGGTTGTAACAATTCTGACCTCAAATCTCACGTGTACTCTAAAACATCACCCCCCCCCCCAAAAAATGGCCACAGTTCTGCAACTAGTGAGGCCAAATTAGCAGATTCCGGTGAGAGACGATGGGGATTAGGAAAATAAAAACTCACTTTATGGACTCAGATTTTGAAGATAATGGCTGGGATCAGGTGGAGCTCTACTCTCTGATGGAGAAGAGGTCTAAGAATTACACCAGCCATCTTTATTTATATATGCCTCATTATCAGATTGAAGACTGTACAAGCTTATTCTTTGTATTCATGAAAGGTACAGAGTTAGCAACATTATGAAGCTTATTCTGCTGTTATATTCTACAGTTGCGATGTGCAATATTAGGAGCTTTGTGCAGCTCTCAAGAAAGTCCATTGTTTAGGGGCTGTGGTTGTGGCTCAGCGGTAGAGGGCTCGCCTAGCTCGTGTGAGGCCCTGGGTTCGATCCTCAGCACCACTTAAAATAAAATAAAGATATTGTGTCCATCTACAACTAAAAAATAAATATTTTTTAAAAAAGAAAGTCTATTGTTTAAAGTTACCGTTAGGCAGGCAGGTTCAGGAGCTTGGTGACACATTGTGGCTGTCTAGCAAGAGAGTTCCTCTATTCCCAGGAGCTGTGTGCCTGAGAACACGGTTGAGGCTGATAAGACTCTAGCATGGAGCCTTCTCATGGAGGGTGTTACCATAGCAACTAGACCTGCTGCCCCTTTGCACAGAAACTTTCCCAGGCACCAAGCATGCGACAGTCATTAAGTCGTCAGAGACCCCAGTCTCAGACACTGCTCTCCCATTCTCTGTCACTGCTCCCGCACTGCAGATGCCAGGTGGTCATGGCTGTGTGTCGTGGCTGGGCTGCATGTTGATGGAGGTGTGTTCAGGAGGGTGGTCCCTGGAGAGTGGGCTTGCCTTGGGGGGCACCTAGTGGGCACCTGATTCTCAGTGTGTGTGGGTGTGTGAATATTTCCTCAGTTGGTAAGGATTTGAAATTTAGTTTAAAAAGTTAATTTTTGGCTTTATTGCCTTATGAACAGGAAATAGGGCTTGTAAAAAGTCTGCTTTGGAAAAATTATTGAGAATTTTATGTGTGATTTAGCACGTGACACTAGCTTCTCCACTTAGAGAGCATCAGGTTGGGTGTGGACTACTGAATTCACACATATGGCCTCTGGTTACATTGTTCAGGTCCTTTATGTCCTTACCCACTTGTCCCCATCTTGGGGCTCTTTGTGCAGCCCGACAAAGCTGTAATAGAGGACTGGCTGCCATCCCCTCTTACTGGCAATTTCTCGGGGCATTTATCTTGATGTTTTTCTTTTCCTGCGCTGCTTCTTCATCTGAGTAGCTTCAGGCTCGAGGTCGCCCCGTTTAGGACTGACCATATTCAGGTCCAAGACTCTTTTGTGCTCATTACGAATTCTACTTTGAAATGTTACACATAGTTGGGACTTTGCCCCTTCCTGCTCATGCTCTGAGTTCATCGTTGTTCACCATTAGTGTCCACTCAACCGCTTCAAGGGATTCTGAGTTAACCTAAGTTTCTCCACCCCTTGAAAAGACCAGGGGCTGTACTCTGGCAGCCCTGGGAGCCAGCAAGCTTCTGAAGACTCTGGCCAAAGTGAAGAATGACATCAATGCCGCTGGGGAATCAGAGGAGCTGGCGAATGAGTACGAGACCCGCGCAGTGGGTAAGTCACAGCAGAGGGACTCCAGGGGAGGTGCAGGTGGACCAAGGCTCAGACTGGAGTGTCTGGGCTTCCCCTGATGGCCTCACGGAAGGCTGCAGACCCATGCAGACACCCACGCAGTGTCCAGGCTTCCTGCTGCAGGCACTTGGGACTTTTCCAAGAGTGAAGGTGAAAATCTTGAGTACTACCATTGCAAAGCTACCTGGCTCAGGCCTAAGTAGCTCAACACCTCAGGAGGTTTCAGGGTGTTTTTTGGACATAGTTAAGACACTGTGAACAAGTGAGTCTGCATTTCGTGTAAACATAAATGCTCTCAGAAGACTTCAGGTCCCTGGGTCTGATGCAGAGTTGGTTTTAATGGCAAAGGCAGCAGTTGGGTTTCTAGGCCTCAGTGTCCCACAGGGCGACTCCAGTGATGGCTGGTGAGCAGGTCCCTGAAGGTAGGAGCCTCGGAGCTCCAGGAGGGCTGGGGGAGATCAGCCACGGCCTGGGATAGCAGGCATTCCTGAGCCGTCCTCTCCTGGATGCCTCGGGACCGGTCATCTGGCTGCTCTCTGCTATCCAATCCTTAATCAAAGCTGGTCAGTGCCCTTTTGGCAGAGGACAGGACCCCGTGCGAATGGGAGAGTTGGGAGCAACTGTCATCCAACAGCAGAGAGCTCTGGGTCTGCTCAGTGTCTTCCTTGTTCCTCTGCAGCTTTAAGTTTGCAGGGTGACATCTGCATGGCACCTTTGTCTACTGTCTAATCTATCGTAGCAATGCGTTTAGCTTCTTGGTGTTGGAAAAGAGGTGTGCAGCCATTTCTTTCAATATATTAATTTCCAGGTGACCTCGGGTGGCCATGGTTTCTAGTATTTTTACTTTAAAACATTTCCTCCGAGGTTCTGCCCAGCGGTCTCTGTCACTGAGCACACCTGAATGCTCCAAGTCAGTGTTTCCTCCACCTTCTATTGTTTATATGCTGTGACTTATCTGTGAAGAAATTTTACCAAGAAAGCTCAGAAGCCCAGGGGATGGAGAGTCTGTGCTAGCTAAGGGGAGGCAGAGGGTCTCCAGTCCTTCTGCCTGGACCGAGACCAAAGCCCACCAACGAGGGAGGCTCCTGTGTCTGATCCCCTGAGCTCTGATTGACACCCACTATCACACTGGCCCTGCAGGGTGTGGTGCGTCTTAAAAAGCTCTGTGCTGGGTAGTGACTGTGTTGTGATGGCTTCTCTGTGCCTTCTATGAGATTCTCGTGCCCACGCTGTCCTTGGATTGGGGGTCGGCTGGGGGGGCCAGCTGCTCCCCGAGGTGCCAGCCCTGATTCTGGCTTCCGTCTCTGGTGATGGTGCAGAGCTCTTCACGGAGTGCTATAGCAGTGACGAGGACTTGGCAGAGCAGCTGCTGGTCTACTCCTGTGAAGCTTGGGGCGGAAGCAACTGTTTGGAGCTGGCGGTGGAGGCCACAGACCAGCATTTCATCGCCCAACCTGGGGTGCAGGTAAACACCAGCCACAGAGCTAGGTGCCCAGAAATAGGCCTTGACATCAGATGCTATTAGCAGCTTTAAAAATATTGAAAATTAACCTTCTGCCACATAAAAGCCAATGCAGAGATGTTGGGGGATGATGTGGGAGGTGGCTGCCTTGGGTGGGGGCTGCCTTGGGTGGGGGCCGAGATGCTCGCTTCAAGAGGGGTACAGGAGTGTATGAATCAGCTTTCTGTTGCTGTCACAAAATATCTGAGATAATCACCTTATAAAGAGAGAATGCTTCCTTGCTCACGGATTTGGAGGTTCCTGACTGGGGTCGGTTGTCCCTGTGGGTTTTAGGCCCACGGCGAGGCAGCATACCATGGTGGGAGACATGTGGCAGAGGAAGCTGCTCAGCTCACGGCAGCCAGGAAGCAAAGTTAGAAGAGGGGCTGGGGTCCCGCTGTCCCCTTCACAGGGACACCCCTGGAGACCCACGTCCTCTCACTAGGCCTGGCCTCCTGGACATTCCACCACCTCCACTAGCACCAAGCTGGGACCAAGTCGTTAACACGTGGGGTGTGTGGGGGACCTTCAGTGGGTTGGGCCTTAGGTTTTGATGGGCAAGTGGGAGAGCGTGGTGGCTGTGGGGAGGCGTGTGTGCGGGTTCAGCTGGAGACTGTGAAAGGGCTTCACACTAGCTGTTACTCTCACAGTGACGGGCAGTAGGGATCGAGTAGAGAGACCTATGAATGGGCAGAGTCAATCCTGACGGCTTCTGCTCTGAACTGAGCAGCCGCCCACACCTGGTGCCCAGGCTTCCCGGGAGGGGTGTGGGCGTGAGACGGGGCGGGAGGGGCGGAGGAGCGAGTGACTGCCAGGCACACCGTTACACGCTTGGAATCACAGCCCTCGTGGAGGTGGTGTCCGCCTTGCTGATGGGGCTCAGGGCTCATGGTTCTGGAATGCCCTGCTTGCACAGCTAGGGAGCAGCAGGCTGGGTTTGATCCTACGTGGGTCGCCTACCAGGACGCACATGTTACGCGTGCAGCCTACAGTCTCGCCAAGTGTTTATGAGCGAGTCCACCTGCTCCTATGAGGGAGCTGGATCCGACACTAGCCCTGGGCTGGGACGAGGACTCAGGGTCTTGTTGGTCTGTTTTGGCCTCTGCTGCAGGGGGCGGGGTTGGAGTGAGGCTGGCCGGGGCTTGGGGTGTACCTGGCAGGCTGGGCTGGCCGCCCGGGCAGAGTCCCTCTGCTCATGACCTCTCAGGCCCCAGCCCATCTTTCTGGGGTCTTGGATCTGGAGTCCCTGGGGCGACGGGCTGGTGCTCCTGTCCCAGGGTTTGGTCAGATGCCAGGTCACTAATGTTCACTGGAGATCCACCACTGGGCCCGCGGGGTCCCTGGTGGCTCCACCGGGGAAGGGACCTTGCTTCCTGCAGTCAGGTTGCTGTGTGGGGTCAGACCATTGCTGGTGACCGTGACAGCCAACCAGCGCTATCACTGGGGCCTAATGGGGCCACAGGGTGATGGCTTGGTATGCTCGGCACCAGCAGGAGCTGGGGAGTGAGGAGGTCTGACCTCTCATTGCCTTGTTGCCCATCCAGTGGGCCCCCAAGCAAGGATTGGCAGGCAGTGCGTTCCACGGGGAGTCCCTGGAGGCAGACAGCCGCGAAGTGCTGAGGAGGAAACTCACTAAGGCCACCGGGGCTCCACCCGCTGGGACCACTGGAGACCCTGTAGAGTCGGCCTCCGTGTGGCTCCTCTGGGAGTCCTCACCCACTACCTGCACTTGCTGCTCCCTAGGGGCTGCTCCTGGGGTCCAACCTGAACAGAGGGTCACAGAAGCCCTCTTCTTCCTCTGAGTTTAGTGGTCCTCATGCTCCTTCTTCTCCTTGAGGAGCTGTGGGCACTGCTGGCCAGTCCCCGCCCTCCTGGTGGGCACCGAGGAGGCCCCAGCTTTCCCTTTGCTCTGCACCCCCCACAAGCTCCTCCCACTGTGGGGCTCTTTTCTGAGAGCTGTGGGTTCCTTGGCTGTCGTCAGGTTCATTGACTTTGGTCTCTTCCTTCCCGATTTCCTTTTAGTTTTCCTGCAAGACTGACACCTGCCTGTGTCTAGAAAGGGATCCCTGGGGGCCTACAGACAAGACAGGGTTGGCCATGCCCGCGAATTTGTGATCATTAGAGAAGAGAGTCAGAAGGATACTGGTGTGGACTTACATAGTGAGAATCAGCTGGTTAAAGATCCATCGGTGTATTGAACTCGCACTCACGTGGCTGTTTGAAAGCTCACATACCCCAACTTAGAAGAAAACTTAAAATCAAACAGGATTTTAAGTTGTTCTCTCATAGCCCTCACGAGTCCAGGCAGCTTATAAGAATACTAACGTAGATCTGTTTTGGGGAGGCGTGGGGGCTGGGAGAGAGGTCACCTGCGTGAATCAAATCTGTGTTGTCTTGGGTCCTTGTAGAATTTTCTTTCCAAGCAATGGTATGGAGAGATCTCCCGGGACACCAAGAACTGGAAGATCATTCTGTGTCTGTTTCTCATACCCTTGGTGGGCTGTGGCTTCGTGTCGTTCAGGTAGGAACTGGAGCACCCCCGTGTGTGTGTGTGTGTGTGTGTGTGTGTGAGTGCGCGCGCGTGTGCGTGTGCGAGTGTGATGTGTCTATGCGCGTCCACACCTGTGTGCTCTTGGGTAAGGGATGGTTCACTGCAGGGAGGCTTTTCCCGAGTCTGGTTTCAGACGGCGGGTGGTGGGGTCAGTTATCTAGGCGGAGTTGTCTGGCGGGGTCAGTCCTGGAGCCCTGTGTGGTCCCTTCCTGGATGTGTGTGTGTCGTGAGGGCTGGACCCGACCGCTCCACTGCGTGCCTGGACCATGACGTCTGGCCTCTCCTTCAGGAAGAAGCCCGTGGACAAGCACAAGCGGCTCCTGTGGCACTACGTGGCCTTCTTCACCTCCCCGTTCGTGGTCTTCTCCTGGAACGTGGTCTTCTACATCGCCTTCCTCCTGCTCTTTGCCTACGTGCTGCTCATGGACTTCCACGCGGTGCCGCACACCCCCGAGCTGGTCCTGTACGCGCTGGTCTTCGTCCTGTTCTGTGATGAAGTGAGGCAGGTAGGAGGGCTCGAGGGCTCGAGGGCTCGAGGGCGCGGGCCACGTCCTCCTAGTGCCCAGCAGAGGGGGAGCCGCTGGGGAGCTGGGGCTCAAAGTCAGGACGTCAGCGTCCCTGCTGGCTGGTTGCCCGTGAATCTGGGGTGCATTCGCAAACTGCTGGCGACCTGGGGAGATCTGCCAGCCCCGTGTTCTGCCCTCTGCCTGTGGCTAATCGATGACGGTGGGTCAGTCAGGGGTGAGGTGGTGTTCAAGGGACAGAGACCTTGGTCTGCAGCCCCTGCCATTATCAGGAGTCATCTGCGTTCCTACCGTGACTGTTGCCCTGGGAGGGGGCAGTGTAGCAGGTGGCAGGGTATCAGGGGGACTTTCCAGCAGCTAAGGGCATCGTGATGTGCCCTGTGTCAGAGCAATAGCGTTTCAAAGTCAGGGGCTCCCTGTGGGATTCAGGGAGTCGGTGTGAAATGATGATTGGGTTTTTGTTGGTTTCTGGGCATCTGCGGTTTGGGGCTTCCCCTCTCCACTGTTGAATCCAAAACTTGAGCCCTGGACTCACCTGTCGCAGGTGCT
The DNA here is from genome assembly GCF_001458135.2 of Marmota marmota marmota. Lineage (NCBI taxonomy): Eukaryota > Metazoa > Chordata > Mammalia > Rodentia > Sciuridae > Marmota > Marmota marmota. The sequence goes on from NW_026000005.1 coordinate 48,382,518, forward strand.
TAGTTAGTAATTCTCAAAGAGATCATGTTGATGGTGAAGAGTGGGGCTGTCCCTGAACCTGTGGGAAAAGCCATCTGAGAAACCCTTCAGATCGGGGCTCACAGCTTGTTAGGAACTGCTGTTGCTGCCACTGCTGTGGTCCCTTCTGAGCCCAAGCCTCAAAATGTATGGGCCCCGCAGTGTGTGCCGGGCCCTTAGAATGTACGGGGTGCTTGCAGTTTGGGGAGTAGTAGGCCCAGTGATAGAAGATGCTGTCCTGTCCGTCACAGGGCCCTGAGAACCCCACGTTGGTCTGAGCAGCCTTTCCCTGTGTGGGTGTGTGGTTTCCAGGACCCCCGGGTTGGGAAGAGTCTGAGGGCGTCTGTTCTCAGCAGGGAGCATCTTGATCCATGGTGTCTGCCAGGTGGGAGGAGTGGGAGGTCCTGTGCCCTGAGGTGGGAGGTTTGGGTGGGGTGGGGCTGGGTGGAGGCGAAGAGGAAGGGCTGAGTGACCATCAGTGCTGGATGTGGCCGATTGCCGGGCTGTCTGTCTCCTGGAGCTCTCCCAGGTCCTGCAGGGGTGCAGAGCGTTTTCCCAATTTCCCCATGGGAGCCCCATGCTCTGCCTCCTGAGGCCACGGCCCTGTCCAGGTCATGCTTTGGGATGGTTTGTAAGGCTGTGGTGACAAAACACCATGGCCTGGTGGCTGCAGTGGCACGGGCTCATTGCTCACAGTTCTGGAGCCTGGAGTCTGAGGTCAGGTGTGGGTGGGGCTGGCTCCTTTCCCTGGCTTCTGTAGTTTGGGGCCCTCATTGCTGTCCCTGGGCCTGTTGATGCAACACTGTGACCCTGTGTCACATCCATGTGGTGTCTTCCCTGTGAGCCTGTCTGTGTTCTGATTTCCCCGTTTCCTGAGGACAGCCGTCACTTTGGGTGGGGGCCGTTCTGCTTCACCCGACTCCCTCCTGACTCACTCAGTCACATCACCGTGACCGTCCAGACGAGGTCCTGCTCCGAGGTGCTGAGGGTTGGGACTTCCATTTGGGGTACATGATTCAGCCCATCACACGGTCCATGCGGTCTGCAGTGGCCAGCCTTGTACCTAGTTCTACTCTGATTTACTGTGTGGCAGCAGCAAAGGGAAGCAGGAAGTGAGTCACGAGGACGGGGAGGGAGCAGGGCACCCGGAGGTGCTCCCTGGCATCAAGGTGCTCAGGGCAGCCTTCCAGGTGGAGGGGACCTTGGTGCCTCATCTTGGAATGCTGGTAAACAGTAAGAAATGCTTTCCTGCTTCCTCCACCCTCATCTTCTCACACGTCCCCCCGCCAGTCTCATCCCTGACCCTGCTCCCGTCACATTAGGACACAGAAGCGCCAGGCGGGTCCTTAGGCATCTACAGGAACCATGAAGCTGAGAAAAGGGCGTGTTTCTATTTGCCGTGGAAGGAAGAGCCCGGCCGGCCTGGCTGGGACGGCAGGGAGACGTGCCTAACTCTGAAAGCCCAGTCCCTTTTCATGTGTCCTGTCTTTCACCAAGGATTTAGTGAGCACCTACTGCGTGCCAGGCCCTGCCCGAGACCCTGAAGGTACAGAATGAACCAGACAAATACCTGTGTGCCCGTGGAGCTTTCCCACTTAGGGATGACTGGTGGGGTCACTTCCAGGAGCTCTGGAGGAGAGCTGAGTGGGGGCCAGCACCGTAGGACAGGTTGGCCCAGAGGAACTGCTGCCATCACAGACATCTCCATACAAGCATCATCTGTGCATTTAGCCACTAAATCACCTGTTTGGCCTGTGGGGGGAGACCCAGGCAGCTATCCTGCTTGGAGAAGGCCTGGGGCAGGTTAGGCTGAGAGCAAGGAGGGCTCAGGGTAGGGACATGGAGTGTGAGTGGACAGAGGGCAGTGGGGTAGGAACATCAGAAGGGAAAGTGGGCTAGAGTCATCCCTGGGGCTGCTGGAGGAAGGGAGGCCTGCAAGGCCGGAGAGCCCCTACCCTCTGCGTCCAGAATGGGGGTGCTGGGTAGGTGGTACTGAGGGTGTCCATTCAGTGTTCCTGATCCAACACTGAGCCTGTGTTAACTCAGTGGTCCTGCCCAAGGCGGCTGCGTGGCCTTGGATCCAGGGAGTCCGCAGACTGTAGCTGTGAGGGGCTTGTTGTTAAAGAACCTGCCACTTGGGGTCGCTGTTTCTCTTCTTTTCTGCAGCCGGTGCCTTTGGACTCCTAAGGGATTAGTTTCCCCCCAGGAAGTGGCTCTGCTGGCCGGGTGTGGTCTTCATTAAACTGATTCACACTTGTGAGAGGAAAACAACCCCGAAATAGAGGCCACCTGATTTAAATTGTGTCTGGGAGTCAAAGAGCCTTGCTCTGTAGGTCTCCAGGTGACCTCGGCCTGGGGGCAGATCCTGATGTGCTGACTTGGGGTTTTTAACCAGGACAGTCAATAGCACGGCACAGTTGCTAAATCACCTGGGCTCTGCTAAGCCGGCACCATGAGTGTTTGCTTAAGATGGGGCAAGTCGCCTGTACCTTCACAGAGAGCACCATTCAATCTCAAGGCCCACCGTGTCCCCAGATCCTGAGAGAGAACCTGAAACACGGTGCTGGTAGTTTACAAATTCAGTCTGCCTCTGCTCTTACAATCAGAGAAGAGGCCTCCTCGTGTAGGCTGGGTAGGCTGCTGGTATCTGCCTGGGTCCCGGAGGAGCAGGGGCAGACCCTCGTCTCACCAGGCACAGGAAAAGCAATTTGCAGTTGGAATCATGCTGGCCAGCTAGGTAGACACCCCTGCCACCTCCCCAGTGGTCAGTTCCCAGCACACGGTCCATCCAGGGCTGCTCCAGCCGTGGCCTCCCACGGGTACTGGTTCCCAGCAGCCTCCTCTGTTGCCCACTCAGCTGCTCTTTCCACTCACTCATGGGGAAGGAGGTGCCTGGGAAGTGGGCTGTGCTTCTTGACTCCTCCCGGTGGGAGCTTGAGGGGCCTGGAGATTGAGAACAGGGAGGCCTTGCTCAGGGCGGCGCCTTAGCCTCCAGGCCTCCGTGTCCCCGTCAGGGTAGAAAGCAGGACCCGAGTACCGGCCATCTCGGGTGGAGAGATGAGTGGGCCTCGCCCTTCCGGGCCCTCTTTGCCATGGCTTTTTCGGTGTGCACAGTGAATATGGTGGCCCTTATCTGAGCTTACTCCCCGGTGGACTTCTGTCTTCTCTCCCCTCCTCTTCACATTTGGTTTTAACATGGTTTACACCTGTCTTTCCATGGAACAGTGGGCTCCTTGAGGATCGGTATGGCACCCACTGATCTCTCTGTGTCCCAGGAGGCTGGCCCAGGGCTTGCAATCCTGTGGGCCCTCAGGAAACATACTTGGAGTAGGAGGACAGATGACAGGTTAGAGGACCCCCCTGGGACTCCCCAAATCCAGTCTATGGTGGCTAGAGAGGCGTCTCCTCCTGCATACCTTTAGTTAAGGCCTTTTACTGTCATGTGCCAGACAAATCTTACGTGGATACGGAAGCCGACAACGAGCCCAGCAGGGGTAGCCCCTCTATAACTGGGAGGTGTGTGACTGGGCTACTCACCGTGCAAGGTGGCCCCGTGCTTCCCAGGTGCCCAGGCAGGTGGTGCTCGCCCTCTGCGGCTTCATCTTGAAGGAGCAGAAGGACCAGGAGACCTTTCTCCTGACAACATGAATAGCAGAGCCGCTGGCGCCCAGCCCAGCCTCGGGTCCCCCGGGTGGTGGGGCGTGTTAGGGCACTCTTGGCACAGAGCGGACCTGGGGGAGGACGGGAAGCACACGGTGGTCCCAGGCTGCTGACACCTCTCTCTTCCCCTGGGCTGCAGTGGTATATGAACGGGGTGAATTATTTTACCGACCTGTGGAACGTCATGGACACACTGGGGCTGTTCTACTTCATAGCAGGGATTGTATTTCGGTGAGTTATCCTCATTGCTTTCCCTGATTTTCGACATTGTGGGCACCAAAGTGGAGAAAAACTCTTGGGACCCTCTGAGCCCATGGGGGCTGTTGCTTGGAGTCGACTGGGAAAGGCCCCCGTCAGCTTGGTCAGCCTGGGCAGCCTGGGCAGCCTGGGGTAGCATTTCCTCTCTTCCCTCCCGGGGGTCTGTGATCTTTCCTTTTGGCCTTCTAGGCTTTGGGGAGAGGGAACTACACACTAAGGAGATAAAGGGTGACGAGGATGCCGAATACCTTAGGCTACTGGTTCATTTGGGGTGTGTAACCTAAGACACGTGTGACCTTAACCTGAAAACCGGCCACGGAGCCTGTCCTTCAGCTACCAGCACAGTTCCTCAATCCCGGAGCCAGATGTGTCATCAGACAAATCCAACGCTGCCCGTGAGGGCCAAACACTAGCCGCCTCCCTGTGGAAGCGGTTGGGAAGCCCCAGGCGTGGTCCGTTGCCCACGTCCCTCCAGGCCAAAGGGGAGGCTGCTACATCGACAGGCACACAGGGCGCCACTTTGCAGAGGAGCCAACCTGCTCCCTTTTGCCCCTGTGAAGACGGCGTGCTTGCCCTCCACGGCTAAGGGGCGAGAACGCCATTTCTTCCTCAATCCTTCCTGCTGGGATTGAGGATCTCAGTATTGACAGGGGTGTCCTCTGGTAGCAGGGCGGAGCTAATCAGTGTCAGGGAGACCCAGGTGAGTTTTTGAGGGAAGTTGGCAGAGCCAAGTCCAGGGGTTGGGGGTGGGGTTGGCATCATCCTGGACACCTCCCTGTGAGCCAGGAAAGATGGCAGGAGGACGTGAGGACCAGGGACAGGGAGGCAGGAGCCTCCAGAGCTCTTGGGGCCTTCTTTGGCGCCCACGTGGCAGAGGGCAGTGGTGGTGCTCCTGTCCTGTTCCACACGCCCAGCTCCTGGCTCTTAGCCGCTCCCTGATGCTTGGTTACTTTAAAAACTCGACGTTGTGATGCTTTGTCCACATCTCACAAATCTGTTCTCCTTCTCTCCATAGGCTCCACCCTTCTAATAAAAGTTCGCTGTACTCTGGCCGAGTCATTTTCTGCCTGGATTACATTATATTCACCCTAAGGTTGATCCACATTTTCACTGTAAGCAGAAATTTAGGACCCAAGATCATAATGTTGCAGAGGATGGTAAGAGTCAAGAGTCTCTCTAGCCACGGTTCTCTTGCTCCGTTCAGTTCTACTAATGATTGACAGGAGGATTTCTCCCCTAACATGATGGTTGCATTTCTCAATCAGTGATGGTTGCTTTCTTCCACGTGTCCTCATGAAGGGCGTCTCCCAGGTTGAACTTTCAGGAGAGACGGCTGGGAGTAGGAAATAAACACCCATGTTCAGATGCACACTTTACAGTGCGCTTCCAATGGAGTCTTGAACAATTTGCTAAGAGCGTGGGCAGGGAGGGGAGGATTGGAACCTGACCTCAGACCCTGGGACACATGCAGGGAGGACCCCCCACGCTCACATTGCACCAGAGGGGAAATCACACATGGCGCTGGCTCCCTAGGCTGATTCTCCATGTGGCTCAGACCTCCACTGTCTGTCTTGCAGTGAGATGGATCTGGATGAGCTCATCTGGACGTTCCTTTCCAACACCGAGGCTGAGCTTGTGGTTTTCGCTCAAAGCATATCTGAGGCAGGGAGTCACTATGAAGTCATGCTGTGTGTGCAAAAACTTAAAAAAATCAAATTGTCCATTCTTGTCTAATAAGAACTGCTTTTGTTTCCCAAGGAAAAGAAACCTACAGAAATAATTTAGGGGTTTAAAGAATGCAAGTACGTGAGGTCTAGACACAGAGAGGTCCTCCCCATAGGTCTTTGTATGTGAGCTGGGCTGTCACTCAGCGGTGGGTGCCGAGCTGGTTTGGAGACTGGTGGACACACATGCATCCTTCAGGTTTAATTCTGGAAAAGCGTTGTCCCCAGACCCAAAGGTGATGCCGGCCATTTTTTAAAAATTAGCAAGTGAGCACAGGTGACCTAGAGTTTCAGGGCCCTGGGACCAGGGCTAACTGAGAACAGCCAGGCTGCGGGCCCCGCGGCCCATGGGCACGGCCCCGACTCTGTTCTGATGTCCTTCCTTGGCAGTTGGTCGATGTCTTCTTCTTCCTGTTCCTCTTTGCCGTGTGGATGGTGGCCTTCGGGGTGGCCAGGCAAGGGATCCTGAGGCAAAACGAGCAGCGCTGGAGGTGGATCTTCCGCTCGGTCATCTACGAGCCCTACCTGGCCATGTTCGGCCAGGTGCCCAGCGACGTGGATGGTAAGCCGACGTGGCTCAGGTGGAGATGGGGCTGGGAGGAGGCCAGCAGGAGGCAGCCTCCGGGGCTGATCCTGACCGCAGTTCCATGTGTTCACTGAGCGGGGGCCAGAGCGACGGACTGAAAAACAATCCCCAAACCTGCTCTTTACTCCTAAGCAGGATTCTCCCTTGTCCCCAGCGTTTCACTTTTCAAACCTTTTGAAGAATGATTTCAGAGTAACGTGGCGGCTGGAGGAACCCCGCTCACGAGCTGTGCTTTCCTACAACAGGGTAACGGGGCACCTATTTGTTTCAAAAAGAGCAATGTTGAGAAATTTGCTCTGAACCTGGAATTTAAACTTTTACATCAGCCCAGTGCCAGCTGGTTTGGGGAGGCAGCGGTGGTGGCCCCGTGGCTTAATTCGCCCATACCCAGCGCATGCGAGCAGAGCAGGGCGTGTGCTGGTGCTGGCAGTGAACTGTGTGAAGCATCTTTATGGTGCTGACATCAGCCCAGCCATCATTTCCTGTCTGCCCGCCATAGATGATGCTGACGGCCTCCTGGAGCCAGCGCCTGCCCTGATTGGTGGCACCTCTTGGTGTCCTGTGGCTCTCTCTTCTTCAGTCTCTCCGGCCCCGTGTGCTGGAGCCTCTTCCAGGACGTTAGAAACATGGTTCTTCCTCCTCTTCGTCATTATTATCCCGTCTGCTCGCCGTTCTTGCTGTTTCCCATAAGCCATTGCGTTTGTCCTCGGGACGGTCCTCCATGTTGGTGTTTTGGTCCCACTTGGGAGCATACATGGTGGCCAGTGGGGCAGCAATCTCTGCTTTTAGTGTGCTGTGTGCCCTTTTGGGGGCAACTCCGTCTTTCTGTCTCAGTCTCCCCACCATGAGCTCAGCTGTGCACCCCAGAGCCTCGATGTCATTCTTGACCCTCTTCTGAGTCCACCCCAACATCCAAGTCCTCAGCTGGCTGTGTGGACTTTGTCTCTAAGATGCTTTGACATCCTGCTGTGTCCCCGCCCCCAGCCCAACCTAAGCATCCCATTCTGTCTGCCTGCACCCTCCTCCCAACCTCCCAGCTCCCTCTCTGGCTCCCCCCCATCCACGCCGCAGCCAGATGAGGAGAGTCTGATGTGTTGTCCCCTGCTTAAAACAGTCTGATGGCTTCCTGCTGTTTTAGTGTAAAAATTAAAAAAGAAAAAAAAAAAGGTGTGTCCAGTCGCTGGGCATCTGGATCTCTCGTTTTGGGAGGGATGATGTCTTCAGTGATGCCCACGCGGCAGGCCCTTGGCTCTGTTGGGACGCCCTGGGCACCTGCTCCTCCCGTTCGCCCCCGTGGCTGGCTCCTTCCCAGCCTTCTGCTCTCAGCTCAGAGACCCTTCCCTCTAGGTGGACTGCCCCCGTCTGTGGCCTCAGAGCCCCTGTGCGTGTCTCACCGGCTGGACCTCTAGCTCTGTGCCTGGGTACCCGCTGACCGGTGGAGGCCATGGGGCATGTGCCCTTGCTTTATCTTGACCTCAGTGAAGTCCCTGAGGAGTAGGGAGGTAGCTCAGGAAGCATGGAGTGGAGGGACAGGTGACTCTGAGGTGTGTCCCTTGCTTGGATTTCCATGACCACGTCCTGGGTCCCCGGTGTGCCAGGGCCCTGGGTCCTCCGGAGGGGCCTCACCGGGCCTTTGGTTCCACCCGCTCAGGTACCACGTACGACTTCGCCCACTGCACCTTCACGGGCAACGAGTCCAAGCCGCTGTGCGTGGAGCTGGACGAGCACAGCCTGCCCCGCTTCCCCGAGTGGGTCACCATCCCCCTGGTGTGCATCTACATGCTGTCCACCAACATCCTGCTCGTCAACCTGCTGGTCGCCATGTTCGGGTATGTGCCCCGTTATGTGTTCACGGGTGTCCACCCCGCGCCGGGCAGGCCAGGAGGGCCGTGAGCGCAGCAGCCAAGGGCCTCCCCGGAGGGGCTGAGAGCAGGGTCTTCAGGGCTGGGGCCTTAAAGGGACCGTACTTAAAGCACCGTTAGGAGCTGAGCCTTAAGTTGACACCAGTGGTGAGCACCTCCAGCCACCTGTGACAAATGGAGGCCGGGTGTTCAGCATCCATGAGCAGTGTCCCCGGGCGCCCAGATGCCGGCACCACGGTGACCCCGGGGGCAGCTCTGCTCCGCTCCGAGGTTGCTTGTGCTCTATGGGACTCGCTGGTGTAGATTCTAGCGTTTACAGGAGCTCAGTTGCTGCTTTAAACGGTTCAGTTTAAATGGGAGTTCAGGGAGTGGAGCCCGGAGAGCGTCTTCTCTGGGGCGCATGTCTGACGAGGCTGAGAGGGACCTGCCAGGACCTGACCATGTCTTTATTGGCTTAGGCAGTTCTCCTTCATACACTTCGAAAACGCTGTTGTGCATTCACCCTTCATCTTCCCAGAGGGTTTCAGAGTCCCCTGTGGTGGTGTCAGTGGGGGGACTTGTCCCTTTAGGGTAGGTGGTATTTCAGCCACACCAGTTCAGACGTTTACAAACAAATACACAAATTTAACAGATTATTTATTATGGCTTGATGTGGATCAGAACCCTTCAGTCAAAACCAGAAACCCAGAAGCTATGAGTGACAAACTAAATAAACACATTTAGTTTCATAAAACAATTTTTTTTTTAAGATAAAAGAGAGCTGAAACGAAGTGGTAAAGACAGACGGGGGAGAATGTTTTTGATGCATATGGTGGACAAAGGCTTTTAATTCCTAATAAAGGAAGAACTCCTGAATTTATAAAAAGATGATCCCACAGAAAAACTGCTAGAGACAATGACCGTGCAGTTCAGAGGAGGAAAATTCAGGTAGCTGAACGCATGTGAAAAGGAGCTGGACCCTCTGGGAGGGAAAGTTCAGATTAAGACAGATGCTGGTCTTGCACCATGGGATGGGCGGAAGTTGAAGGGAGCCTGTGGTGTCACAGACGAGGCTGCAAAGTGACATTGCTGCTGGGGCACAAATAGCCACCAAGTCTTTGGAAAGTAATCTGATCAGAGCTACTAAAGGGAAAAACACACAGACCTTTAATCAAACCTTCTCACACCTGGGAATCGGACAGAGGTGCATACAAAGGTGTTTCCTGGGTCATTTTTAATACCTGTCGGTAGGGGAATGACTGAATAAAGCGTCTTTTATCTGTACTATAGAATATTATACAATCCTTAAAAAGATAAAGTAAGTTCTGTGTTTATTGAAGGATGGCATTTTTAATATAAAAAACAAATTACAGACTAGTGTTAGGGTGTACTCTTATTTTCTAATCACTAACACTAATATCTTAAAACTTCAGTTATACATTTCACTTGTTACAACCACATATTGCTTTTTAATTTAGAAAGAGAACGAGGACAGTCAGTTGCTACACAGAGGCCTGAGGCTGTGAGAGGTACAGACTACACAGGAGGGTCACCTGCTCTGTTTGTCAGGGGCAGGCACATCTACGTGGGACATGTGCCTCTGGGGACATCACACGGAGTGGCCTTCTGGTCTCCCATGGTCCAGTGCATCCCTTGCTCTGCTTAGAACCCTCGAAGGATTTTATTTTAATTCCAGTCTCCTCACTCCCCCAGGGGGCTGTGTGACTTGACCCTGGGACACACCTTCAGGTCCCCTGCTGTCCGGTCTGCCCCCCAGGAAGGCCCCCTGTTCCTCCCTAAGCGGGGCCACCTGCTCGGCGCGATGCTTTTGTGCAGGCTCGTCCTGCTTCCCGACTCCCGGCTCTGTCCTCTCCTTTCTTTCCCTTCATGAGCTCAGCCTCCCTGATGTCCTCTTTCCTTTGTGGAGAGGGTCCTTAGACCACGAAGCACGTTTCTTCTGCACAGGAGGCTCCGAGGGTGGAGATTGCGCCTTGATCTCAGCCCTGGGACCTTGTGGGTTTGGTGAAGGAGGAGGACAGTGTCCTTTGCACGCCCTGTTCACCAATCAGCTAGTGGTCACGAGGCTGCTTCCCGGTGTGTCACTGCTGAGGAGCCTCGTGGTGAGCAGCAGTACAGGAGCTCCGTCACAAAATGTACAGCATCTGCTCTGTGCACGGGCCTGGGCCACAGAGGCCATGTGGCCACTGGTGTCCCAAGTTCTCCCAGAGGGAATGTGCCACCCTTTCCCTCCCACTGGTGACTAGGGAGGGACTCAGGAACACAGAAGCTTCTCCCTCGGCAAGCCAGACAGTGTCACCGTGTCCAAATGATGTCTACATGTCAAAGGGGCCCACCGTCCCAGCCGGCAGAGACGTGGCAGGTGACAGGTAGCGATGTATCACAAGCAAGGGAAGAAGAGTGGGTCTCAAACCTGAGGAAGAGGGCGGTGGAGTGGGGCTTGGTGCTCTACAGTGACAACAGATTCCATTGAGCTTATCCTGGAGAGGTGCAGCAAAAACTGGAAGGCTGTGACCCGTGAGTTGCACCAGCTCAGTTGGTCTCAGCATCTGTGTTGCAAATTGTTCACAAAAGCCGTTTACGAGGGCCTTGCCGTGTTTGTAATCCATTATCTACATCATGATCATGGATGGTAGGATTTGGAGTTCAGAGAGACGTGAGCCCAAACTGACACGGGTGGGTAAGGAGGTAAATCTGCAGCTCACATCTGGGCCAACCCCAGGGGTCTGGCTGGACTCGTCTCCTTCTGTGAGGCCCCAGCTGTGCCCTGCCCCTTTGGTGCTTCAGAGTGAGAGCCGGGGACCCTGTTCCTGGGAGTCCGGATTAGCCTGGCTTAACCCAGGGCCTTTTCCTATGTTACTCCCTGGCTTGAGAGCAGCTGGAGGGGCCATTGTGGTCCCTGGGCTAAGTCCTCAGAGCACTGTTTCGGGTCACTTTTAATGTTGCTCAGGGCTTACTGTATGAGCTGTCCCTGACTGTGACCTCCTTTAAAAACTCTACCATGCCCAAAGGCCACCTTATGAAGGCACTGTACACATACCTTTGAGTCACCCAGGCAGGCTGCAGGGCTCTCGGGACGGTATTCAGTGGCAAAGGAAATGGTTGCAAACATCTGTGATTATTTTACGTTAAAATGCTCTGTCCCAGGCCCTGTGTGGCTTATCAGAGGCGCGAAGTGAACTTGGAGTGGCCCTTGAAGCACTGTGTCCTGAAGGGGAACTCACCCACTGCGGCTCTGTCCAGGACCCATCAACCATGAGGTCTAGACTTATTTCCGAGAATGATTACTTACAAATCTTAGGAACAATATATGCTTATTATCAACATGCAGAAAAGTAGGAGGAAGAAAATAATCCCCCGTGTAGACTAAAGGCTTGCTGCTACTTCAACAACATGAGACCTTATGACATGATATTATATAATATGATATCATAGATATCGTTATGATACGTTATGACATAATCTGATCATCATGGAAAAGCTGTTTACAGGGGAGGGAGTCGTGACGTGAGAGGGAATATTGGCAACAGAGCTGGTGTCAGCAGTGACCAAGTGGAGGAGCCGAGCTCAGAGGTCCTGGTACCCGGAGCCCAGAGAGCCGTGGGGGCTGGAGAAGCAGGGACGATGAGTGAGGCTGGGAGGAGGTGGAGAGGTGGGCAGTGGATGCAGAAGGTTCTTTTAAAGACCCGGGCGTTTCCTGCAGGTGAAGGAGATTTCCTGGGCCTCCACACAGGTGCGTGGCGCCATCTTGGTTGTGATAGCAACACTATGGACTAAGTTGAATTATCACTTAAAATCCAGTGAGTTGACATTGTTGGTGCCACTCCCTGCTGGGGCTGCTGGCTTCCTGCCGGCCCCTCCCCTCTCATCTTGGGATAATCACACTTATTTCCTCTTATCAGCCACATCCTCTCGGATCTTACCTAACCCACTTCACATCCACCCACACCCTTGCCTATCCCTAATATAAAGTCACTTCATTTCAAAAATAGTGAAACTAGGACATCTTCACCATTTTCCCTGACTGTTGCTCAGTTGCCTTTAAGTTTCAGAAAAGATGGCGTATTCTTTTTTCCCAATCCCCACGTGATAATTGTGCATGTTTGTGGGCACAGTGTGATGTTTCACTACGTGTACATGGTGTGTAGTGATCACTCAGGATAATTAGCATATCCAGTTTCTTGATGTTGGTAAAACAAGTTCCTCTCTTTGGTTATTTTGAAACACACTGTTATTGGGAATGAGAGGGAACCGGATGTGTCAACTGCCCCCCACACAGCTGGAGGGCACATAGGTGGCCCCCAGGCGTGGGGCAGTACTGGATAGACATGGTGGCTGGGCTGCCCAGGAAGGTTGGGATCAGCTGGGAGCTGGGAGGGGTGTCCACTAAGCCACGTCCAGCTGACCCACTTCTTGTGCTTCGGGTTATCCTGAGGTCCTGCCATGGGATTAGCATCTACTCTTTCTTTGTGAATTTTGCACAGACTTTGCATTCTGGTGTAATCAGTCTTTCTATTTTGGTTTTACTACCAAATGGCTTTCATTACTGAAATGTTAATTTTTTTAATCATTTTAACATCTGTTGTACAAGTTCTCATTATTCCTATTCCAAGCTTTCCTGGCTGTTCTTGTGTATTTAATTGTGTGGAGAAGCTCAAAGCCCATCTTGCAAATCTTTTCTTTTTCCTTCCAAAAGGGAAAAAAAAAATCTTGTGAATTTTACTGTGAGGATGCTGACTTTTTAGAATCATTTAGGAGAAGTCGGCCTTACTATCTAGAGAGAATAGTTGATCTCTGTGTATTCAACTATATACAGTCCTCAGTAAAGTCACCCGGGTTTCTCGTGGGTCTGGCAGAGTTTTGTTAATTTATTTCCAGCCTTTTATGGTTCTGAACAGAATTGCTATTATGTTTTTTCCAGTGGCTACTTTCTGATGTGTAGGAAGGCTATTAACGTTTTGCTTATTTCTTTTAGAACAAGTCTTCTTCCTGAACTGTCTCTTTTTTCTTTTCTTTTTATCACATTCTGGAAGTTTCTTCTTATTCCCTATTTATTAAGCTCCTTTCTTCTTCTCTTTTTCCTAATCAGAAAAGGGTGTTGGGCATGGCCAGAAGACTTTCTAGCAACATTGGAATCATATTTTCCTTTTGGTCTAGTGTTATGATGTATTATACAAATGATAAATCATAGAACTGTTCTGAATATTTAGTCATCTTTCCACCCTGTGGTCATGGCATATTATTCTTTTAACATACTTCTGGGTTTCGTTATGCACAAGGCTCTCTGAATTCTACGTGTCTGTTGTCTGTTAGTGACATTTCCAGGCTCAGTGGATTTCTAAGAATTTGGCCTTCTGTGGGGTTTTTGCTTCCTCTTCCTGCCCTGCTCAGCTGGGGCTGCTCAGCTGGTCTCAGCAGTTGACTTTGGTCATCTCTGCTCACCTCCAGCCAACAGAAGGGTTACCAGGGGCAGGACGCTCAAGGTCACGGGCGCCATGGGACATGTGGCATTGAAGGGAAAATGGCAGGCTGGGGTCAGCGGTTGGTGGGGAGACAGGAACCATCCGTCGGGTGGTGAGACCCTGGGCGTGGCTGGTCCCTAGGCCACTCTTACACGTGTGTGGCCCTGGGGTGTGGTGTGCGCGTGCTGGCACCAGAAAGCCCTTCTCTGTGAGTACCCTTTGTCCTCTACAGGTATGACAGTAACGGCTAAACAATATATAAATTACTTGAGCAAAGCAGTGCCCAACTATCAGCCACCCCAGGGGGACCCTGTTCTATGTGGTTCCAGCTGGAACTGACTGGGGGCTGTGGAAGCTGCCTTCATACCGGGAAGGTGGACCTCAGTGTCTAGGCCAGCTTCCGCAAGGCCAACTAGGGCCCGTGGGGTTTGAACAGAGACACTCTTGGGATTGACATCCAGGCCTCTGCTAGCTCACCCTTACCCAGTGGGAAGCCGAAGCAGGTTGTTACCATTTATGTGGGAAAGGGTGCTGGTTCTGGGATTTACACGTTCCTCTGAGTGCTGCTGTTACAAGATGTCCTTGGAGGTTTCTCCCAAGGAGGAAAAGACCCAATGACATGTGAGGCAGAGCTCTTCCAAAAGGAGAATGAAACAAATGCAAAGCCATGTTTTTCAGGCCCTGGGTCAGGGGTGTGCAGACCTGCTCTGTCTGGGCAACTGGGGTCTCTGCTTTGTTCCAAGCACCCAAAGAAGCAGTGCCCAGTGAACTTGCACCCATTTGGTCCCTCTACTCCTCTTGGCCATTCTTAACTCAAGGATGGTAAAAAAAAAAAAAAAACAAAACAAAACAGGTGAGGGGCTGGACTGGACCCTGGTTACGGTTTGCCAACCCCTCCTCCTGCAGATCTAGAAGGTGCCCGATGTTTTAACTGACCCCCAGTGACCAGGTAAGCCACAGCGCCGTCTCTTCCTGTGTGGCCCTTCCTGATAGCAGCTCTATTCTGAGCCCTAAGAAAGGGAGGGAGGCCCACCTGCCAGAGAGTCCAGGGCCCTACTGGAAGCTGCAGAAAACGTGCCTCCCTTCAGCCGGACTCGTGAATTTCTTTCAGATAAAACCTCTGCAGACAGCATCTGACCCATCGAAGCAGATGCAGACCTTTTTCATGTGCGTTGGTGTTTGGGCAGTCAGTATAATCCATTCTGGACGAGATAGGTCAAATTTTAAGACGTTTTTAGGGACAATAACTTGGGCCAGTTGTTTGGCACAAAGTCTGAAACTGTGATTTCTGGAAAGTTCTCAGGCTGGATGTCATTAACTTGGGAGGTGCCATGGATCTGTCTTACTGCAGCAGCAGCAGCCGTACACGGTGTCCTTTGTGGGCATCAGAACCAGAGAAGGCGGGTAGCGCAGCTTGGTATTAGCTTCCCAGCAGCCTGACCTACATTTGGAAGAAGTGCAAGGCTGACTCTTGGATTCAGTGTGCTGTGCTATGACAGAGCACGGAACTGTCTGTCTTCCACCTAAAAAGATCTACCACATAAGGTTGGTGTGAAGATCAGTCAAGTGACCATTTTATAGGCCAGGTATAGGAGCTTTCACATAGTAGGTGTTCAGTAAACACAAACTCCTTACCCTTAAAGATCTCACACTGATTGTAAGACACTTGGAAAGCAGAAAAGAGGAGAAAGGACACCAGAGGTAGTGCTGGAGATGCCCCTGGCTGGGGACAGGCCCCTTTCTCCCTGTGTGTGATTTTCATAGATGAGGTGGTAAGAACAAGTTCAAGGCTAGTCATTGTCCCTTACATGAATTGTGCAAACAGCTCTATAAACACAATCTTCAAAGCTGCTTGAAGAATCTTATTGATAAGCTTATCTCACAATATACTTTCTTACACCAGGTGGTTCATTTCTGCTGGTCAGGGACGAGGACAGCGGTCACCTGCAGTGCCGTGGCCAATACCCCTGTGTGTGTATAGCCATTGTCATGTTTTTTTCCTTGGTATCTCCTTCTTAGGTTAAATTCCCAGAAGTGAAGTCCCTGGGTCAAAGGGAAGGTCATTTTTAACAGTCTTGATAAATGCTTCAAACCCTTTCTCCAGACTGCTTGCATCAGGCATGTTTAAGGGGGGCAAATTATTCCTAAGGGGTCGACATTCTGGGCCTCTTTAGCTAACACAATAGCAAACAAGTGGAAAAAGAGAATCCTTGAAAGATCTTGAAATTAAAGTGATTTCAAAGTTCATTGAACATGTTTTTGTGATTAGCAAAGAACAAAGCAACAGCTAGACACTCTGGGGGCCAGCGTGGACTGAAGGTGGCCTGGTGGCAGGTCACCTGGTCCTCGTGTCAGCGTGGACTGTGTCCCGTCTGGGCTTTGGCAGTGGTGGGAGTTGTTTAATGTCACTGTTACGGGGTTCGGGATGGTGGACACGTGCCGACGCTAAGACTTGCCTTTCCCCCTCCGGCCAGCTACACGGTGGGCACCGTCCAGGAGAACAATGACCAGGTCTGGAAGTTCCAGAGGTACTTCCTGGTGCAGGAGTACTGCAGCCGCCTCAACATCCCCTTCCCCTTCGTCGTCTTCGCCTACTTCTACATGGTGGTGAAGAAGTGCTTCAAGTGCTGCTGCAAGGAGAGGAGCGCGGGATCCTCCGCCTGCTGTGAGTGGCTCAGCCTCAGGGCTTGGGTTCAGCGAGGGACTCAGCGGGGGACGTGGGGTCCACATCACAACAGGAGGGATTCTCAGTTCCCCACTCACATCAGCACACCTCTAAAGATGAGGCATGGGAAGATTGGGAAGGCATTATAGATCTGCTGGGTAGCCTTATTTTGGGGGAATAACTTTTGGACAGACATAATCATAACATAAATAGTATGTTAATTAAATAGGCAAAACAATTGAACTGACTAAATAGGATATTGAACTAGCAGAGTTCATGGGATAGTATCAAACTGTGACTTCGGTTTTGCATTTCATTGGTACACGAAATTCATAGCCCTGGCTTTAGTAGGGTGCATGACTTTTTGGGTTGCTTATCTTTGTCAGCTTTCCATCACTGTAATGAACTACCTGAGGCAATTAACTTATGAAGAAGAAAGGTTTATGTAGCTCACAGTTCTGGAGGTTCCATTCCAAGATTGGTGGCTCCATTACTTTGGGCCTGGCGGGAGCACTGGGTGGGCAATGTCAAGGAGCACATGGTGGAACAAATGCCTTACATCAGGAGCCAGGAAGCAGGAGTGATTCAGAGACGGGTGGGTCATCCCCTTGAAGGGCGAGTTCCCAGTGACCTAGGCCCCACCTATCAGAGGTATCCCCACCTCCCAACAGTGCTGCCTAGCTCTGAGGGTCTTGCTGGCTGGACATGGGGGCACCGGGCGCTGGCTTCTTTGGCACTGGTCTCTTCAGCAGCCGAGCCCTCGTTGGCTGTACCTGGAGAGCCTTTTTCTATTCTTTCCTGGCCGCCTTGCAAAATTTCCAAGTCTTTCTGTTCCTTTTTGTTCCTGATTCTGGCTGTAAGTCTGGCTGAAAGCAGCCAGAATGTCCGTGCTCCAGCCTGAGTGCATCCTCCCCAGCTGAGCCAGTTCATCCCTTCCAGGCGTGGCCCCCCTCAAAGTCCCAGGGGAAGACAAACACGCAGAGTCTTTGCTGTGGTGTAACAAGGGTGGCCTCTAGTCCGTCCCAGGACAGCCCCCCTCCCATGTGAAGCTCTGTCTTCGCTGCCCACTGTCTGTCCACATCACTGTGGTTTTCCGAACACCCACCAGAATTGCCCGCTCCCCCGGACCCCTCCAGACTCCCCTGCAGGCCACATCCGAGGGCTGTCCCTCACCTTCAGGTGTGACCAGGCAGTGGCCGCCCCTCCTCACTGGCTTCCTGTCACTCTGAATGTCTGAGGCTGAACCCCAAAAGCTTTATTCATCCCGGTGGTGGTGGGTCTAGTCAAGATGGGGCAGCCCCACGGCTTTGGGCCTCTGTCCAGGGCCCTGGGTGGCTCTGCAGGGACCGTGTGGTGGAGAGGACCACTTACGTGGTGAACCAGGAAACAGTGCCTGGGACTGGGGTGCACACCCCCTCAAGTGCGTCCTCAGGACCTGAGGACCTTCCTCCATCTCTCTGCTCAGCTGTCCCTCCACCTCCCGACGGTGCCACCTGGGAGCCAGCCTGCAGGAAGGCGCAGTGCCACAGGCACCTGGGCTTGAGCACCCAGCATGGGGCCCCGCTGTCCCTCCCGGGTCCTCACACGCCCAGCCTGTGAAAGGAATAGCTCTTTCCTCTCACCCCATTCTCAGCTCGCTGCCCTGTGCCCCACCTCTGAAGTCCACTGTCCCCATGAGTAGATTGAGGATCCGATTTTATTTCCATCATTGGAAAGGCCTCCCTGGGCAGGACCTGCGGGCGCCGCGGATGCCGTGGAAATGCACCGACTCGAATCCAGAATATGGCCTTTAGCAACTGGGGATAGAAAGGAGCTCCTTGATCTGCATGAAGTTATGACTTATCCGGTCAGTCTAGTGGCCGTGGAGGAGGAAGGGTACCTTTCCCTCTCCCCGTCTTAGGTAGTGGCTGAGGCTCCTGGGAGAAAACACTGTCCAGCCACAGAAAAGCCCGGGCCTTTATTCCATATGGATTTCATGTGGCCCAGGAGCCTCCGGAGGAAGTGAAGGTCGGGAGAGACAAACTGGAGATTTGTTTTTATAGTAGGGTTGATGAAGAGTGGAGGGTGTTAGGGAACAGGCTAGGGCCAGGGGTCTCATCTAAAGGGAATGAACTGGGGGACGTGGCAGGGCCCATGGCTCAGCCTCCTCTCTGGGCCCTCAACCTCAGAGGCTGGGATGCCTCTCTCCTCCCCATGAGGAGGGCCCATCTCACCTGGGCCCTTAGGCCTGCTTCAGAAGTGAGTCAGAGGGTCCTGTCTTGGTTTATGACCTGCTTCGGGGGAGAAGGGAGAGGGAGAGTCAGAGAGAAGGTCCCACAGCCGCTGCTCCCTAAATCCCTCCAGCTTGAAATGCCTAATATGCAAGGTGCTGTACTGGGCCAGCCTGTCCTGACTCCCACCATCACTTATCCAAGGGCTGGTGGAAATGTTCTCATAAAATGTCAAAGAGGGAGAATTCAAGTTAGAAATGGAAATCGCTGGGTTCACGTACTTTCCAAAAGCAAGAGCCTACCGACTTCTCTTCCCACCATTCTCTTTGGGAGAGTTTTTATGAAACCCAACCAACGTTTACTGAGGATCCGAATTTAAAGATAGACGAAGAACGAGGATGGATGGGAATTGTGGGTAGGCAAGAAAAGTTCAGCATGGGGGGCACACCCCATCAGCAAACAGGAATTGGGTACCCTAAGAGCAGAGCTGCAGCAGGAGGCACCTGGTCCTGCACACGGACCGACTTCGGTTCTGGGGGCACAGCCATGAAAGTGGCCCGTGGGGCTGGGCTCCTGGCCGAGGTCTCATGGGAGCCAAACCAGAGATGGGGCAGAGTACTGTGGGGAGCCTGTGGCACAGCGGGGAAGGGGGCCCAGGGGCATCAGTTCATCCAGTAGCTGGCGCTGTGGACCCAGTGAAAGTGAGAGAGAGACTTTCTGTGCCCTCACCCAGGGCCCATAGACAAGGGGTTGGAAAGGAAAACTAAAAAGCCTTAGTTGAAAAGCGTGGGAATTGCTCCTTTTGAAGAGTGAATGTGGGGGTGGGATTGCCCGTAAGGACCCTTAAGCCCTGGACTGCAGGGAAGACCTTCTAGAGGAAGGAATAGACAGGCCGAGACTCAGAGGAGGGATTGGAGTGGACAGGAAGAGGCGGGGCTGGGCTGGGGCTGCGGTGAGGAGTGGTCAGAGGCAGGTCAGAGGTCAGAGGAAGTGGAGGGCTGTGGAGGCTAACATAAGGTCTATGCGTGTCCCCCAGCCAAGTTCTGGATCCCGCTGCCCCTCCCTGTGCCCCAGGCCCTGGTGCCCCAGTGCATCTTCCTGAATCCCAGAGGAAAAAATGTAGGCAAGAGACACAGCTAGAGATGGTGACAGGGTCACGGAGCGTGCCTTCCAAAACCTGGTGGTCACTGGGCCTGCTCTCTTCAGGTGACGTGAGCAGAGGACCTGCAGGCCTGCTCCGGGGCTGTCACGATCACCAGGGGACATTCTGCCTCTGAGTTCCCGATGCTCGTTCTTGTGACCTGGGAAGAGTAGCCCCTGAGGAGTGCAGGGGCAGATCTTAAGATCTTTCCTTCCCTGGGAGTACT
>NW_026000005.1:48402350-48423163 GCF_001458135.2 Marmota marmota marmota
CGGGGGGGGGGGGGGAATGGTCTTCATTATAATGGAAAAAAACTGGCGTTGAGGACAATTCTTTCTATATTTTTTATTGGTGCAAAATGGTTATACATAATGGTGGGATTTGTTGCCACACATTTGCACATGCATGTGACCTGACGGTATTTCCCATCTCAGCTGAGGGCAGTCTGGACGGTGGAAATCTAAGGGAGAATCCGGTCTAAGCCACTGGAGGAACATGGTCAGCGTGTTCTTTCCTCTTTTTGGCTTTTTGCCGGGTGAGCTAGAGTTTCTCCCATTGCTGACTTGTTCCTGCTGCTAGGTGTGCGTCTCCAGTGGCTGCTGGATGTGTCGGGTCCTGTCCCTTCCTTGGTGTTAGGCAAAATGGTCGCTAGCTGCCCTCCCTGGGGTTCATGTTCCATATTGAGCAGAAAGTAAAAATGTGAATTTTACTAACCTAAACATGACAATTGATGACAACTAAGAAAAATTGAACTTGCCAAGAACCATAATTTTTTATAGTTTTTTTTACGTAGAAAAAGAGGCCAGATTTACATAAATATGGCCTTAAACATTGGTTTAACATATTTCAGGCTATCCCCAGAGCTCTGACCCCCTACAGACAGGCTTCCAGAATGTCAGTGTACCAATCACACTCCATAATGTCATGGTCACCTTTTATAGCAGCATTATCAAGGCACCAACTGTATCTTTGGGGATGTCATTTACTGTGACCCACAGGAAGTTGCCTTTCTGTAGGAAGGTGTGTTGACAGTTTGGAGAAATTGCTCTCTCTTCCCATAATTTTGCCTCAGAAAGCAAAGTGAGTCACTTCCCAATAAAAGAATGAAGAGTCTTAGCTGAGGGTGGACATTGGAAGTCCTGGTGTGGAATCTCAGGGCACTAAGACCATATCCAAGTCTCTGGGGCACGTAATGACATTCCCTGGGCTGATGTGGCTCTGTCTCGAAACCATTTCATAGACGAGCATCCGCAGGACCTGGGAGAGGACTGGGGGAACCAACACATGCCGTAGGGAGGCTTATTAAGTTTCTTTTATTTGTTTTCCTCAGTGAATTCAAATAAAAAACCAAGCAGTGGATACAGGTCGCAGTGAGGGTGATTCTGACTCAGTGTGAAGAGAAAGCAGTGTCTGCGTCTCGTGCTGTCCGGAAATGAGACGAACGGCCCCGAGAGGCAGTGAATGGCCCCCCAGCACCGGGATTCAGGGGGCCGAGGTGGGCAGAAGGGCTCTAGGGGATTAAGGTCCATTCTCCAAAGGTCCTCGGCACTCAGCCCAGGATCCGGGGAACCAGGAAAATCAGTGTGTCAGGAGACCCAGCAGCCCCCCGGTTGGGGCCAGGTTGAGAGAGCAAGATGAGAGCACCGCCTTCCCCACGCGTGTCCAGCGCTTAAGCGCCACGTGAGCGCAGCGTGGAGTCACGTCCCCCAACTGGCCCTAAGTGGGACAGAGCTTCAGCTCAAGGAAGCAAACAGATGGGCCAGAAACGGCCGATGTTGACGTGGCCCGTCCTGTGATGAGCCCCAGGGGAGTGTGACCGCACAGTAAGCGGAGCACCTTTGTGAGCCGCGGGCATTCTGCTTCTTCCAGCAGTTCTTGTTCTCAGGAGGGAGCAAAGAGATAGAGGGAAGGGGAGTCCAGAGCAGGCCAGGGTCCTCTCCACCACAATGGCCAGCGAGGATGGAGAGCCAGTGTGCTGCTGGAGACGCCCAGGCCACCTGGTCCTGCCTGCTCATTTGCTTCTCGGAGATTCCAGAAACCACAGCATTCTGCCGTTGCCAGAGCCTCCTGTTGGCAACTCTCTTCCTAAACGTACTTTGCATTTGCCTCCAGATGATGGGGAAGTCATGGTTTAATTTTGAAATGGCCCTTCTTTGGAGGAAAGTGCAAGATTTGTCCAATAACTTTCAGGAAGGCTGAATCCAAACTTTCAGGTTTGGGAACACTTTAAAGTAATTAAAAAGTATGCTACTCAGTAATCGCATTTCTATAAAATATATATTTTTTGTGATTCAGATAGCAATCCATATTCATTACAGAACATTTGGAAAATACAGAAAATCACAAGTACAGATCAAGGGCACATGTAATCCCCCATTCAGAGATCAATATTTTCAGCATTCTGGCATTTATTCTATTACTCTCATGTGGATATGTAATTATTGAGTTATTCTATGCATATGCACTCTAATTGAATTTGTTTATTTACTAACATTACATGGTAAGCGTTTTCAATATCCATAAATTTAAAATATATAATAATTGTGAACTGTGGCTATATAATTAATTTAACCAATCCCTGGTTGTTAAACATATAGGTTGTTTTGACTCTTATTAGCATATGATATTATGATAAAGGATTTTATGCAATAATTTCCCAGCACATCATTAATTTTCTTTGCACATCATTAATGTTTTTTTCTAGAGTAACTCTAGAAATAATGATTTATAGAACCAGTTTTAGAAATCATTTCTAGAAAAGAAATTTCCAGATAAAGACTATGCATACTTTCAAGCTTGTGCATTGCCTGTCCCACCTCCAGCTTCTCATCCCATCACCCCAAAGGCTGTAGTAGTGTAGACTTTTCCATCCTGTGGGTGGCCTGCTTCTCCACATCCTTGCCAACACAGCACGTAGTCAATATTTTAGACCCTCCTAATTTTGCAGTGGGATCAGAGAAAATGCTATGTCCTCAGGCCAGCTAGCGTTTCTTAAAGAGGTTGGTCATTTGTCATTCCTGTTCTCTGCCCACCTGTGGTCAGGAGCCTTGAACCTTTCTGGGTTGATTTTTAAGTATTTCTGTTGGGCTCCTGCATAGACTTTAGTTTGAAGAAATGACATTGCCAACTACTTTGCTAGGAAAAATACAGTTGAAGAAAAATTGGGTAAGAATGACTTTGTAAAGTGAGTAATCAGCATCTAGAAATGAATTTGCTGTGGAGGATTTGCTTGAGTCCAGCCACTTGCATAGTGATCCTGTCTTTGGCCCTAATTAATTCTATTTCAATCCAGAAAGATATTATAATCCCTAAACTCTAATATAAGAATTAATACCTTTAAGTGGTAAGTTAAAAGTAAAAACTACATAAATCCAAGTGGCCACCTGCACAAACCTGTGCTTCCTGAATCCATGAGTTTACGAGGAGCTTTGATGTCCATTGTGGCATAGTACCTGAAACCTGGGTGGCATGATGACATTTGCCTGACATCTGAAGGGCTCAGGCACTTCAACAAGTTGAACTAAGAATCTTATGGGGACTTGCTCCAGGCCAGTTTGGCAGCATGCCCTGGCTTACAGGGAAAGGCCAGAGGTAAGGGGTTTCTTTGAGGTCCACTCCCGGACTGCATGCTTTGGAGGACAGGAACAGTGCCATGGGCTTATGTTCCTCTCCCTCAAAGCTCCCACCCTGTTTTTAGGTTGAGAATTAGTGAACACTATTAATTATTCAACTGAGTGGTTGAGTGTTGTAATGTCATCAAAATGGAAGAGGAGAACCAAATTCATCAGTGGGATGATTTTGCTGAGTCACAAAACACAGAGACAGTGTCTGAGCAGATTCCTACTTAGACTATAGATGGCATTCTCACTTCATGCAGGCAGCGCCAATTCCTCAGTGTTACCGAGACATCATCCCTATTGCTCTGCTGCCGCGGCTAGTAAGTAGCAGTCACCAGTCGGCTGGTGCAGGACGAGTCTAATCCTCCTGGTTCCAGAGCCTCCCAAAATGCTTAGCAGGTGTTGATTTAGGAAGCAAGAGGAAAATGAAACAATTCAAACGTTTTTCTCTTCTTATTATTCAAGGTTTCAGAAATGAGGACAATGAGACTTTGGCCTGGGAGGGTGTCATGAAGGAGAATTATCTGGTCAAGATCAACACAAAGGCCAGCGACACCTCGGAGGAGTATGTCTGTCACTCATTTCCACTCTGCAAGGCCCCTTTTGTATACGTAAGCTGGAGGGATGCAGGCAGCTTATGTGCATGCTCTGTAAGGCTCAGAAAAGCTTTACTGAGAAGCAATAGCACCCATAAAATATTATCCACCCCCTGCCTGGCTATCCTGATAGTCCTTCAGGGCCCTGGGGGAGAAAGAGGTATTTGGAGCATGGAACCAGGTACCAAGAGCCAGGCCTGCAGAAATTGCTTCCAGGAAGAACTCGGGCAATTGGCATTATCTTGCAGGGACAACTCACCTGTTTATCTCTGAGATGCAGAAGTACAGAGATTACAAAATGGAAACGTTTGGTTGATCTGATACAAGCTGTCCCTGAAAAGTCCTGACATCATTTTTGAATTGTATGCAGTTGTTATGGATGTCCGTGAGATCCACACACACAGTCACTACACATCTCCTAGATAAGCCCCAGCTCAGACTGTAGGTGTGCACAGAGTGTGTGCGTCCACAGAAGCATGCTCTGCTTATGAAGGTCAGCTGTCTTCCCTGACAGCTGCCACTCTTCCCAAGAGTTGAGAACATGCCTCAAATTTGCTCTAACAAAGTGTGAATAAATACAAGCACAACTAGTCCCTTAATCAGGTTGAACACAGCTCTCAGGAGGCAAGGGCAGCTGGGAACAGCAAGGTAGGCGCCCAGAGGTGCTGGACTCTGAGATCTTGGGTGTGGAACTGGGGACAGACAACTGCAGAAGCAGCATTTATTTGCTGTCCTTCTGATTGGGGTGAGAAAGGAATTCTGACTCGTTTGGGTATTAGGAAGGAATTTAAAAAGGTAAATGCAGTGGACCCTTAATGGAGCTGAAAATGAAGAAGCTCCGGTCCCTGTCCTTGGAAAGACTCACACGGGGCCGAGCAGCCTTTCTCTCTCTCACTCCTCTCCTTTTCTCATTTCCTCACTTCTAGGATGAGGCATCGGTTTAAACAGCTGGATACAAAGGTACGGCTCTATTTGTAGTTTGGGGAGCTGGGCTTTTTTTTTTTTTTAATCTTTAGTATCTTGGGATTTTCAACTAGAGGCAGTGGTCAAAAAACAAAAGAAGTTAATTATTTTTTTAAAAAAATCAGATGCAACGATTTCATGCTCAGCTGTCTCCAATCACTGGGTAGAGCTGGGGGCTGCGGCTGGGGAATGGCCACTCATGCTCCCGGACCCCATGGAGAGAAGTTCTGAGTGCTGCTTTCAGGAACTCCAAGATGGTGTGCGTCTTTATCTTTCTCTCTCTGATGTGGAGGAGATGTAGGCCACTCCAGGGAAGCCCCAGGAGCATCTGGAAGGAGCATTGCCCCCAGTCTGCCTCCTTACCTACCTGACTGGGAGGGACCTGCCAGCCCGTGGGCACATGTGGGACACATGGGCGGCAGCCGGCCGGGCTCAGCCTCAGCAGGAGCTGGAGTCGAGTCCTAAGTGCAGGATCCCTGCCAGGCTCTGAGGGGGAGATTTTGGGTATTTTACCCTGGTGCTTTGAAAATGGCATCTTGGATGGTGACATCTATGTACTCGCACGGTGTCGGGCCGTTTGAGAGCTGACGATACCCCATCTGGTTTGGCAGGACCCCCAGCACCCGGTAACCTGTTCACATAGGGGCTCAGTAGTGTTTGTGGAATGGATGATGAAGAAGCGCCGTGGCCCAGCTCATCTGGAGAACTCTGTTCGTGATCCTTGTTGACTGATTTGTGTAGCTTCCCACCCTTTAAACCTCAGGGCTGTTCATGGGCCTCTCCTGTTGGCCCCCTTGGGGCACCTCGAAGACCCGCGTGGTGGTCTGAGCCTGGTGCTGGGTCTTCCTGCCTCTCGAGCTCTTCCGTGCCTCCCTGGAACGGCCTCTGTGTTGGAGTAACTACTCAGGCGGTGAGGTGGTGGTGCTGACAGCTGAACGCATTGGTCACCATCTGGTTGTCCACTGCCGCACAACACCTGATTAGCCTATCGTGGTGTGGCTTCAGACAAGCATTTTCCTCATGGTGCTGTGGGTCAGGAACTCGAGAAGGGCTCAGCTGGGCAGTTCTGCTTCCTGGGTCCCAGCTGGGTTTACTGGGCTGGGTCAGCCGATGGCCAGGCCAGAAGCTGGTACCCACCACATGGTGTCCCATTTGCTAAGGTCTCCATGTGGCTGGGTATGCCACAGCATGGGGTCCTGGAGCAGCGCCCTGCTTATGGCAGGGACCTGCCAGCCTGGCTTCTAAGAGTGAGAAAACAAGCCTCCCGTGCTTCAGAGGCCAGGCCTGCACTGTCAGGGTGTCCCTTCCAGTACAGTGTCCCAGCAGCCATGGGTCACCAGAGTCAGGTGAGGGAGGAACAGATGTGTCCCCTTGGTGTGGGAGTGGCCTGTACATACAGGAGAGTGGGCTGGTGGTGGCCATCTCTGGAGACCTTCTATCACACAGTAGCATGTCTTGTTGTAGCCACGTTGGTTTTCCTGAGGGTCTGGGAAGACCCCAAGTCATTAGAGCTGAGCACCTGTACACTGGTGATCATGCCAGGATGTGCCCCATGATTATAGTCGGAGGAGAGAGGAGAGCAAAGCTCTGCATGTTTTGAAGGAGTAGAGAAGACTATCAAGAGAACACATGAAAGACAGAATAGGAGATTGGATTCTAAGGTTGGGTATTTACATTAGACATTTATAGAACCTTCTATAATACCTGAATTTTTCCACATCACACATTTATATTTAAGTGTGTCATTTGCTGTATCTGCATGTGCACCACATGGCACAGAATGTTTTGCTGAGTACTTGCTATCTACCAGGCATTGGGCTGAGTCTCAAAGCAAACCTGGCCCCTGAATTTTATGAATTAATCCTTTATTAAACAGTTTGGGTAAAGGGGGATCATTTTCAAGTTGACTCATGTAGGAATAAATGGTAATATCAATGCTTGCAGATTCAGGCAGGCATTCAACAGCTTGCCTGGGAAGGAAGCAGGGTTGGGCAACTCTGAAGATCTAGGACAGAAGTGAGGATTGTTCTAAGAGCTAAGGAAGAATAGCAGTGGCCAGGGGAGTGGGGTGGAAGGATGTGGAGAGACTGGGATGATTGCATATGGAAACCCACTTGCTTCTGTGGAAAGTTGAATTTTACTTCCATGCAAAAGAAGGCTCTGAGGAGATTTAACACCAAGAGGAACGTGCCTTGGGTGCTCCTTCCCCCGGCACTGAGTTACAGCGAGGCTGCATGGGAAGGGCTTGGGCAATCTGGTGGGGCTGTCAAGGTGCTAGGCACTTGTCCAGGCCCTGGTGTTTGTAGAGACACTGTCTATGTTAGTTAGTCGTTTTGTCTTTACTTATGGATTTTTTTTGGGTGGAAAGCCAGTTTAGGATTGTGATGAAGCTGCCCCACGCCACACCTCATCCAGACCCTCCTCTGGGACATGCACAGAATAGACAGAGGGTGCCAGAAAGGAACATGGCCCGGGTCTTCTGAGAAACCCAGTGCCCTGGGGTCAGGAGAGTTGAGAGTGTTGGGGATACTGGACAAGCTGTCCAGACCCTCAGGTTGTTTGTGGAACTTGACCCCTAACCTGTGAGGTCATGGGGGGCGGTGGGTCTGAGCAGTGGGGTCATGGTGGTGGTGACCTGGGGAGTCACGGAGAAGTGAAAGCTGTCCCCATAAACACCTGAGCCAGGGATCTCTGTAGACCTTGAAGCCGTGGTGCAGGCTGTCCCCCCCTGCATCCACCTGGATGGAGCTCAGCCCTTCTCTGGTTCCCCGCTTCAGCTAAAGCAGATGGGTTTGTTTCTAGGTTCTCTATACCAGGCATCTCATAGGTCTGGGCAGAATGGAGGCTGATCCCAGGAAGCCTCAGCTGCACAGCACAGAGCCTGAGCTGCCTCGCTGCCTCTCCCCCTCCTCCCGTGTTGCCCTGACCCCCTTTCTTACTTCCTCCCCTGCCCCCCCACCCTGAACAGCAAAAGTCCCCTCCTTTCCACTTGCATAGTTTCAGGATCATCTTTTGATGTTTTATTTCTTGAGCAAGGTTTTGGAGTCTTTTTTTCTTTTAAATTAGCTTTCTTTTAAAACGGTTTGATGGAGATGTCACTGACCTAGAAATTGTGTCTATTTAAGGCAGATGGCTGGCTGTTTGATGCATGTGTGCCTTGTGAAATGATCACCGCCATCCAGCTCTTTCATGATTACTATGTGTGTGTGTGTATGGAGAGACTTAACGTAAGGCCTGCCTCTCGGCAATTTCACATACACCATAGAGTGTTGGTAACTAGTGCCCACATGCTGTCCAGCAGATCTGTAGCACTTCTGCATCTTGCATAACTAAACTTCATGCTGTTGGACCAACATCGCCCCATTTCCCTGACCCCAGGCCCTGGCCACCTCCCTTCAACTCTCTGCTTCTATGAGTTTGATTATTTTAGGTTCCTCATGAGAGTGAGATCATGTAGGTTTTATCTTTCTGTGTCTTGCTCATTTCACCAGGTGCAGTGCTCCCTGGCTCCATCTCTGCTATTGCAGATGGCGGCATTTCCTTCCTTCCTTAAAGGCTGAAGACTTCTGCATTGTGCACATCCAGCACACTTTCTTTATGCTTTGATCTGCTAATTGACAGGTTGTTTCATGATTTTGGCTATTGCAGGGATAATGCTGTAATGGACCTGGTAATGCAGACATCTCTTCATAACCCTGATTTCAAATTTTCGGAAACTTATCCAGAACTGGGATTGCTGGATCCTACGTAGTTCTGTCTTTAATGTTTTGAAGAACTTCCATGCTGTTCTCCAAATAGTGATACAATTTCTGTTCCCATCAACAGTGCACAAGGGGTTCCTCGTCTCCACATTCTCACCAATGTCTGTCTTTGTGACGATAGCCACCCTGCGGGTGTGAGGAGGCATCTCGTGTGGTTTTGATTTGCCTTTCCTTGGGGATTTGGATGCTGAGCACCTTTTCACATACCTGTCAGCCATTCAGATTGCTTGTTTGAAGACGTGTCTAGTTGCATGGGGTTTATTTGCATTTGTGCATGGATTTCCTTACAGATTTCGGGTGCTACCACTAATGGACACATGGTTTGAAGATGTCCTCTTCCTGGATGCTGCCCTTCCTCTTGCTGACTTTCTTGTGCTGTGAAGAAGCTCTTGTCTGTAATGCACGTGTCTGTTTTTCCTTTTGTTCTGTGCTTTTGGGTCTGTATCCCAAAAACTCACTGCCCAGAAAAAAGATGTGGAGATTTCCCCACGCTTTCTCCCTGGAGCTTTACAATTTCAAGTCTTATGCTTCATTTAACTCTTTGATTCATTTTTAGTTGTTTTTTTAAACCCCAATTTCATTCTTTTGCTTGTAGATACCCAGTTTCCCCAACATCATTTGATGAAGAGACTCCTCTTTGCCTTCTTGGTCTTCTTTTCAAAGATCCTTCGGCTACAAGTACATGGGTGTTTTTCTAGGTTCTCTATTCTGCCTCATGGGTTTATCTGTCTGTTTTTATGTCAGTCCCATACTGTGTTGATTACTTTAGCTTTGTAATGTATGCTGGAATTAGAAAGAATGTTGCCTCTGGCTTTGTTCTTGGGCAGAATTGCCTTGGCTACCTAGGGTATTTTGTGGTTCCATACAAGTTTCAGGCTTTTCCTCCATTTCTGTTAAAAAATGCTTTTGGGCTTTTGATATGGATTGCTTTGCAACTGTACTTTGAACAGTAGGGACATTTTAACACTATTTATTTTTCCAATCCATAAGCATGGGTTGCTTTTCCATTTGTTTGTATCTTTTAAATTTTCTTCATCAGTTATTTTAATATTTGGTGCACTAACTTAACTTTGGTTACCAAAGTCAACTCCTAGTTGTTTTATCCTTTTGGTTACTATGTACATGATATTATCTTCCTAATATCCCTTTTGGACAGTTAATTCTTGGTGTATAGAAATGCTACTGGTTTTTGTATGGTGATTTTGTATCCTGAAATTTTATTGAATTTGTTAAATATTTCCAGCCTTTTTTTGGTAGAGTCTTAGGGTTGTCTACATATAATATCACCTGTAAATAGATTTGGATGCCTTTTATTTCTTTTTCTTGCCTGATTGCTCTGGCTAGTACTTCTAATATTATTTTGAATAGCAGTGATGAGAGTGGACATCCTTGTCTTCCTTCAGATTTTAGAGGAAAAGCTTTTGTTTTCCCCCACTTAACATGGCATGATACGTCTCTCCATCTGTCTTTGGAGAAATGTATGTTTCTATGTAGATACATAGATAATAGATATAGATATGCATCTCTTTTATTGTGTCACAGTAAATTCCTTCTATGCCTATTTTGTTGAGTTTTTATCATGAAAGAATGTCAAAATTTGTCATCTACTGTTTCTGCATCTATTGAGCTTGATTATGTGGTTTTTGTCCTTCCTTCTGTTAATGTGGTTCATCACATTGATTAATTTTCATATGTTGAATCATCCTTATATCCCAGACATAAATATCACTGGGTGTATGATCCTTTCCATGTGCTCTTGAATTTAGTTTGCTAGTATTTTATTGAGGATTGTTGTGTCTTTATCACCAGGGATATGAATCTGTAGTTTTTTTTTTCTGTTGTCTTTGTCTGGCTTTGGCGCCAGGGTGATGCCTGCTTCAAACTCATCTCTTCTATTATTTTTTTTGGAAGAGTTTAAGAAGGGCTGGTATGAATATCTGGTAGGATTCACTCATGAATCCATTTGTTCCTGGGCTTTTCTTCCTTAGAAGTTTTTTTTTAAATTTTTAAATTTTTTCTAGTTGTTGATAGCTCTTTATTTCATTTATTTATATGTGGTGCTGAGAATCGAACCCAGTGCCTCACCCATGCCAGGCAAGCGCACTACCGCTGAGCCCCAGCCCCAGCCCCATCCGTAGAAGGTTTTTGATACCAATTCAGCCTCCTTGTCTGCCATTGGTTTGCTCAGGCCTTATGTTGCTTCTTAATTCAGCCTTGGTAGATTGTATGTGTCTTGAGAGCCCCAAGCTAAACTGAGGCTCTAGACCAGAACAGTTGGGAACCTGCACTAAAGGAAACGGTGAGACGCTGGGGGATTGTTCACAGAGAGCGCCTTGCAGGGACAGCCAATCGCGCAGCTGTCTGACCTGTCACCAGGGAGCTCCTGACATGGGAGACCTGTGTGTTCCGGCAGAGGCTCTGTGGTTCTTGTCCACCTCACGTCCCATGTGCCTGTTGACCATTGCTCTGGGGATGGGAGCTGACTGTTCTTTCCAGCATGGGGTCTGGGTTAAGGAAGCCCCATTTGAAGACAAATGGAAGGTGTGAATTCAAGATGCCACCACAATAGGAAATGAGTTTTTTCTTAGTCTGAAAGCTTATCAATTTAAAAAAAAAACAAAACACACACACACACACACCAAAATCTCTTTGTTTTGCTGATTCTTTTAAAACTGTTTTTCTGTTCCTCATTTCATTTATTTGCTCTTGGAGTCTTCTGCTTTACTTTAAACAGCTTATTAAAGTCAATTCACTATTAACAAAATCTCCCATAGGATGAAAAAATTTCTCCATCTCATTATATCAGAAACAAAGTTACTTACAACTGACCTTAAGTATGTAAATGGAGATCTTACTGTGCCCTATTTTATTTTTATTTTTTGTCGGGTATCCATTAGTCCTTATGGTTTCTTTTTCTTCTTCTTCTTTTTCTAAGTTAAAAGAAGAGGTTATTACTGAAAATAAGTCCAGCTTAAAGAGAGATTCTTTAAGTGAATGGTATACCAAGTTACTAAGCCAGATGTATAGAAATAACATTATGAGGGGCTGGGGATGTGGCTCAAGCGGTAGCACGCTCTCCTGGCATGCACGGGGTGCTGGGTTCGATCCTCAATACCACATAAGAATAAAGTAAAGATATTGTGTCCACCAAAAACTAAAAAATAAATATTTAAAAAAGAAATAACATTATGACCATGAACTTTAATCAAAATACCAATGTGACATGTAATTTAAAATGACTTCATACATTTTGTGTAATAGAGTTGTGAAACATATGTGCATAAGTAATAATTTTATTACACTTTTTATTTAAATCATGTTTTAATGTTTAAACTATTTGTGGGTGTGTTTGGGGAGGAGACTTCATTGACAAAAATTTTGATTTATTAGTATCATCTCATATAATTTTATCAGTATTATACTTTCACAAAGCAAAACTACTAGTATCTGATGATATTTTAGTATAATATTACATATAACATTCTTATTTTTACATCTCACTCCTTTGTATCCTTGCAATCTGTTTTTTTCTGTGAAGGAACCACTAGTGATTGGCATTTGAGTAAAGATAATATCAATTGGTTTACTAAAATTTATAAATTTCTAGTGCTATGATCTCAGAAAGTGAGCAATAAACAGGGTTTGAAATTTCATGTGCTACTCTCATTCTTCCCTAACCTAGATGTCTGGAATTTGCTTTCAGTGTATCTCTGTTTTATGGAAAAGCCATAGAGCAATCATTTAAAATTGAATGTTGGAAAATTCATCTTAAGAACATATTTTTTTTTCCCTTTTCAAGCTTAATGATCTCAAGGGTCTTCTGAAAGAGATTGCTAATAAAATCAAATAAAATGGCATGAACGTGTGTGGAGAAAAATCTAATTATGTCAAGGTGAGTTGTTCTAATGGGTTTTTTCTTTGGTCTGAAAATTTGTACTTTAAGACGATTTTAAAATCATGATAATAATTTCACTTGCTTTATGTTATGTTATCATATTTGAAAATAAAGCATTGTGCAAAAACCGAAAACCAAATAACTTAGGGCTACAGAGATGAGCATGTGGGAGCCTGTCCCCACGTGTCCCTGCCTACTGCTAGCTGTGGGGCACCAGTAGCCTTTGGGAGCTTTGAAAGTGCTTGCAGCCTATTCCGCTATTTGACATGAATTGAAACGCGGTCACGCTGTTCTAAGACTTGCTACTTTTTTCTCCCTTAACATTATATCGGAGATATCTTTATACATCAGCACCTAAGATGTACATATCTTGTAATTCATTATTGTCTTTCTTGATTTGGGATATATAAATGGAGGGTGATCGTGTTTTCTAGCTCAAAGTGCTTTCGTGTGGTAGTCAGGGGTTTTAGCAATAGCTCCTCTGCACGGTGAGGATGTGATTAGGGGAACTGGGAAGATGGAGCTCAAGGCTTTGCTCCAGGGTCTTACCATGTTCTCTAAGTATGTTTCCTGTTACCTGTCCAAACCCTGGGACCAAATGTTAAAGGACGTGGGACGTTAGGGCAAAATAGCTGTGGGCTTATTACATTTCAGAGAATGGAAACAAAGAATCCCCCCCAACCCCACCGCCATTATTACTCAGCGAGTGGCTGCTGGATGCCCGGAGCTGTGTGGTCACTTGCACTGACCTTCGCACTGAGGGCTGTGCATTAAGCACTCAGACCACAGCATTTCCATCTGTGGAGTGGCTGTGCTCCGGGGGAAATCGTGGGGCATTGTTTCCTTGCCATCCTTCTGGTCACTCAGCTCTTTTCCTTGAGTGCTGACACTTACAGATCATGTTAAAAGCCCTTCATTGTGGAGAGCTTTGTTAGAGAAAAATGGAGGCGTATCTGACATAATCTGAAAGGCAAGGACATCTGGAGCGCTAGGAACCAAGCTGCGGGGGCTGGGGTGTAGCTCAATGGGAGCACATTTGCCCACCATGGGAGAGGCCCTGGGTCCATGCCCTGCACTGAAAAATGAAATAAAACAATATAAATAAAGGAATATAAGCCTTGCATATTCAGAAATAACATTTCAACTGTTCACTGCAGTGTTCAATGAAAATAATAGTAAACCTGGTAATAAATCATAACTTGGATTTTGAAATACTTGCCATTTTGTTTTATGGTCTAAAAGATAGGGGATAAAACCCAATCATGGACAGATACAACAATTCAGGGTGGTTAAGTGGTGATTAAGGAGTTGTAATAACCAGGAAAGACTCAAGTTCAGACCTGCATCCACCTCTGGAAGCTCTGGCTGTGGTGAGTGGGCGATAGATGGGCTTCATCCCTGTCCACTGCCCTCTGCTCGGCCATAGACCTTCAGTAGTATATTGAGAGTTAATTAAATGGTGAGCAGAGATGAACTGGGATGGCGTCACCTGGTTGCCGTGTGTGCTGGTGTATGTGAGCACACAATATGAAAGACAGACTGGGGTAAGACAGCGTGCGGGAGAACAGGTAGAGAGAGGTGTCCCACCCACCCTCAGCCACTGACATCTTTGGGAACAGTGACTTTGGCACATCTAATTTTTGTGTACTTTTTACCTCTAGATATAAGATAATTTTTTTGGACATTTTCTGTCTGTTGTATCCTTAAGAATTTTGCTGAAAATTTGATTTCATAGGCATCCAGCTACAGGTGGTTAAAATGTTCCTCTTGAGGTGCTTCCTGATGCCTCTGTCTCTGAGGGGTCAGGTGGCCGCCTTTCCCTGGGCCTCAGTCAAGGGAACCAAAGCTCAGCTCAGAAGACTGTGAGCTGGTACAGGTCCAGCAGGGCAGAGCTGACCTGGGACAGGCCTCTCCCAGTTCTCGCATCTCTATCCCCAAATCAGCCTTTCACCATCTCTTGGGAGGGAATAAACAGAGGGCTGTGTGTTTCACACTGTGGTTAAAAGGAAGGAAGTCCAGGGTGAGAGGTGGCCATTCTCCACCCGCCTTGTTTGTACCTGAGCAGCGGGGCGTCTCCAGGAGCCGGGGAAGGGCTCCCTGAGATGGCCTCTCCCCACACAGCGCTTGCCTTCTGACAGCCAGAGGATCTGAAGTTGTCCTGGGAGTCTTCTAGAGCTGCATTTGGGCAGGTTCTCCCGGGCTTCGCTTCACTATCAACTCCCTGTTTTTCTTGTGCAGAAACCACTGAGTAAAGAACGCGCTCAGAGACTTTCGGGGTCTTGACCTCGCTGCATGAGTCGAGCCTGGGCATCCTACCTAACTCTCGAGTTCACCCCAGCCACTGGCCAGAGCACACATCCTTCAGAAAGAAACCTTCTTGGAGCCACTTCAACACCAAAAGAAACCCCTCGTCTGTGGTGGGACGCGTGGCCCCTGTCCCACCGTGGCATGCCACGGAGCAAACCTGGCTGGCCTGGGAGCGGAGCGGGTCTTCCTACCTAGGATCTGCTTTTGTTTTCACAGGTGACGCCACTCTCCGGCCAGGCAGGTGCAAGGGAAGCTGGTCACCATCCTGCTATTGGCTGCTGAGAGTTCCCAGGTTCCTGGACACAGAGGGGTGGTTCTTAGTCACCCCAGGGTGCCGGGACCTGAGAAGCAACATGAAGACGATGAAAGTGCGTCTGCCTCCGGTGCCCCTGCTCTGTGTCCCGAGCCTCCTGCAGAAGAGTCTGCCTGTTCTGGACTCGTCCTCTTTCCCTCGCCTTTCTTACTCTTGACCACAAGCCTACTAGGAGAGCGTCCCCCGTGCACAGAACAGCCTGGCTGCCTGACTCCATGTGGTTTTCTTGTTTATTTCCAGTTGAGTCCTTACCGTTTCCTTTTTTGTATTGTGGGACTGATTTCTTGACATATTGTTAAAAGTCTCCCAAATCAGGTCAGATTCTAAAACGTGCTGTAGCAAGAGGACCCCGCTGTGCTCAGGGTGGGGGCTCTTTTCACTCCTCCTCCAGCTTCTCAGCACTAGGGCAGGGGCCCAGGGGTGACTCCCTCTCCACCTGGCGGGGGTTGCTGCTGCTGAGGGCTGCACTGCTCCTGACCATGTGAACAGTCACTGGTAGTGGACCCTCAAGAGGCGCTATGATCTCCCTGGGTGCTCCTCTGATTTATTATTTTTTCATTAAAAATAATACCTGGATAGAAACTTTAGACCACACAGAGATGTAGAAAGAACACCAACACCTAAAGGTCATCACCGTTCATGTTTGTGGGAGTTTCTCCAAGTCTAGTTTCTTTCTAAGCACATTTTATTTCCCTTTCAAAATGTTAAATAATGTTATTATATTGCATATATGGTTTTGTATAAGCTTTTCCACATAATATTTCATCAAAGATGTTTTCTTTATATTCATGGTATTCTTCAATGTTGTATCAGTAATTCCATGATATTCCACCTCTAGTGATGCCTCTACTGTTGGTCATTGAAGGCTGTTTCCAGTTGGCCATCGGGATGAACATTTTTGTGCATGAATCTTTTTCTGCATTGGGCCAATTCCCCAAGGCTTAGATTTCAAGGAATATCTATAGTGATTATCAAACCACTTCCAAGGCTTTCTCATAAATGTATAGCAAATAGGAATTGTTAACTTGAGTATACGATATGAGACACATGAAGCTACAACTATTAAAATATTATATTTAATCCTTAGTTTAGGAAGAAGCTCCTATGCCTATTTAAACATTATGGGTGGTGAAGGCATTGGTATAGAGTTGAGAATTCTCTTACTGAGCACATGCAGTCCCCTCTTTTTCTGAAAGTGGTGGTATCTGAGCTCCAAAGAGAAGCACTGGAGGTGTATCAGGCAATTTAAATGCCATAACTGTTTTTTCAGCTTTGAGTAGACTATAAATGCCACGGCTGAAGAAGGGAATCCTGGAAGGCAGCTATTCAATGAACAGCTAATTAGAGAAACCAGAAAGCATTGACCAAAAAAAGTTGAGTTTCATTTTGTATGGGCAATATTTAAAATGACTATTCACCACCTTTATAAGGTTTTCAGGGACTGAATTCAAATAGAAGGTGACTTTTTACGCAACCCCAGTAATGGCCTGAAAGGGAATAGTGTCTATCAGTTCATGGCTTCGGTGAGGGAAGTGGATGGGACAAAAGTTACATGACAAAAATGGTCAATGAAAAGAAAGTTCAAAATTTCTCCCTTAGAGAGAGAATGTCACTTGCATGTCACCATGGCAACTTGAATACCTGCTGTTCTGAAACTCCCAGGAAGGTCATTCCTCTCCATGCTGGTTGGAAAAAGGAACGCATTTGGCAAACACAAGACTGTGCAGGCCAAAGAGCGGCTCGGGGAGCCAGTCCCTCAATTCAGGTGGGGAATTTCAATGAAATCAGTAAATCAAGTCAGAACTCCCAGAGGTGAAGGTCAGTGTCATCTATTTGCTGGTCACCCCCTAGAGGACTTATTCATACGGTTTCTAGTGCGTCTCGTCTGCTGGACGTTTCTGCCCAGCTGCTCGACGTGATTTTTGCTTATGCGAAATCGTTTCTAGTGTAACTCATGAAAACAGCACACGTATGGAAATTCCTTCCTCATTCAAAGGTGCTACATCCTCGTGTATGATCAGTGTGTTCTGTGGTCTTAGGCACAACTGGAGAACTCTGTGGCTTGATCCAAATGACTGTTAATAATTAAATAACAGAGGAATTGTCTGTCCTGTGTTCCTTTTGCTATTCTACTGAGAGTGGAAAAAATAAAATTCTTATCATTGAGTCCGAATCATTTTGGAAGGGATTTGGTTCTCCGGAGTTACGTGAGCTGCCATTTCTGAGCGGGTGACTGGAACGTTCTGGTTGCACGCCAGTGGAAGGAAGCCCCCTGTGGTTCCGGTTCTTGTCAGCAGAGGCACTCTTTGGATCTTTGGTGGGTTTATGTTTAGGGACACATCTGTAACCTGAGTCTCCAGCTTCACTCACCTAGAGCCACCCTGATGTGACAGCAGTTATTTCTGAGGTTGCAGGGGTCTCACACACAGGTGCACAGGCTCTGTCTTGGGGCCAACATGGAAGTCCATTATCTACCATCCCACCCCACAATGGAGCCTCCTCCATGTGTGGGACATGCTTTCCTTGCTTAGGTGGTGTCCCCTTGAGTGCTTTTAGGTCCTTCTGGTCCAGATCCGTGGATATCCCTGGAAAAATTGGGAAAGCCCGTCTCCCCCAACTGCTCCTCTTTGGTGCACGGGGAACTGAGTGTGTGGTTGTCATGGAGACGATTGCTACCTACAGCCTCTGTCTCAGAAACAAAGGCTCACAAGTCAGGTCCCCCAACCCTGTACCCCAAGTGGGAGCTGGAGATGCAGCCATTCGCTGTCCACTTTGACCCTTCAGCCCATACATGAAGACACATATCGTCCTGAAGATGGAAATCTGCAGAAAAGCACCCTTTGGGACCCGCCCTCTGTGTTGTCACTGAATGTCTCCTGTGAACACTTCTTTGGTCATAGAATTGCAAAATAAATGAAAGGAATTGGCGGGCTCAGTCTTCTACCGTTTACAATCTATGGCGTAGATGAGGTGCATTTAAAAAAGAGGATTCATGCTGAGAGACACAGGGCCAGATGCCAATGCAGAGGGACCCAGAATCAGGAGGTTCTGGTGGAGGGATTAGAGACGTCCCTGGGGACACTCATCCTGGCTTGTGCAGTGGGTGCAGAAAGTCAACTCCCCTGAAGGGGGATTTCTTCCACTGGCATGCAACCAGAATGTCCTCTCAAGGGGCAGAAGTGCCCCACCAACACCTCATGGTGGAGAGCAAGACGTAAGCAGCTAAACATGGTCACCACCTGCTGTGACGGGGCGGGCGAGGCATCTGAGGCTGCTGGGGATGTTGGGGAGGACTGAGTGAGAAGGAAGAAAGAACACAAAGGTGGGGGCAGGCTAGAGGGGTGAGTTGAGGAGCATGTGTTTGGGGGACCCCTCTCTGTGATGGTGCAAATTTTCAGAAAAGAAGTATACGAGTCTTGGGCTTCAGCTCAGCAGTAGAGAGTTTGCCTAGTACATGCCAGGCCTGGATTCCATCCTCAGCACTGCAGAAAAACAAGCCAAACACTCAGAGTCTTCCAGAACACGGATCACGCCATGCCTGAGC
This sequence comes from Marmota marmota marmota, assembly GCF_001458135.2. Lineage (NCBI taxonomy): Eukaryota > Metazoa > Chordata > Mammalia > Rodentia > Sciuridae > Marmota > Marmota marmota. Next base: position 48,421,075 of record NW_026000005.1, read on the forward strand.
CTCCTGTGGCTCCCATCAGACCGGATCACAAGGAATCCTTCAGGCCCACGCTTCCATCAGAGTTATCACCGCTCCCATTCATTCTCACTGTGGCCAAGAGCGCCATCTTCCTGGGACCCAGGAAGAGCCTCCCCCTCTTTGCTCATGGGTCATCAGTGGCTCCCCACTGAGTTCTGCTTCACTCCCTGACGTGGGGCCTGCAGGTCTCGGCAGCCTGGCCCTTGCTCGTCTCAGCAGACATCACGCAACCCTGCCTGCCTAGTTCTCAACCCTGGGGAAGCCGTGTGGGCAGTGACTTCTCGCCAGCCCCCATGGCGGGGCCCATCCTGAGCCACATGTCTTCTTCCTGGAAGGTTCTGACCCTGGCCATCCAGACTCTGTGCCTGGGGGAGACCAAGCTGCCTGTGTTGTCCCCTCATCGTGGGTTTCTTTCTCTCTTTTGTTTCTTGTCTCAGTGGACTTTCTCCTAGGAGCAGTGGAGTACTGTCACTCAGAACCACAGGACAAGTTTGCTTTGCTGCCTGCTGGCTCTGTGACTTTGAGAAGGTCACATGGACTTCGTATGCTTTGGTTTGCTCATCTGTGAAATGACCGCAGTTCCTCGGAGGGTTGAGGGGATTCCATGGGGGAGTGGAGAGTCCCGAGGCCCAGGCCTGGCCCGCTGGAGCTGCTCCGCGAATGTCAGCATTCACTGTCACTGTTCTCACATGTCCCCTCTGTCCGGAGTCTCCTCCTCCACTCTCTCTTACAAACTCCTGTGCTACTGTCAGAGCCCTGCTGTGACCAGCCTGTGCCTCCAGAGCAGCCTCTAGCACCTCTGTCTTCCACTCCTGGCCCAGGTAGGCCACCTGGGGCTAGAGGAGGAGTCCTTGCCACAGGCCCGGCCAGGCGCCACCTGCCGGCTCAGCGCCAGGCATGCCGACCGGGAAGCTGCGTTACTAGTCACCATCGGTGCCCATGGCTGGGTCTCCCTCCCATACATAAATATCATACATAAATATCATACATAAATGGAGTGCAGCTTCCCATTCTTCTGGTTGTGCCTGATGTAGAATCCCACCAGTTGTGTAGTCATATATGCCCACAGGGTCATAATGTCTGATTCATTCTGTGTTCTTCCTACCCCCAGACCCCCTCCACTCCCTTCACTCCCCTCTGCCTAATCCAAAGTACCTCTGCGGGAGGCCGTCATGTCATGTGACCAGCGTTTTCTTCTCCTGATTGGTTGAGGCACTGTCATCACTCCCCGTGATCTGGCTGCTTAGAAATAGCTGAAGATGGTAGCCCTGATCTTGAGAGTAGTAAAAATGCAACCAAATGTGTCCTTGTGTGTGGGTGCGCCTTCCTGCAGCCCCATGGGTCGAGCTACGCTCACCTGTTCCTTTGTGATATTACCCCTTTGCCCTGTTTGGGATAGAATGTTCCATGGAAACACCCTTTGTGTGTCCCCTTCTCTTACTGTGCCCTTGGGTGTGGCCTACCCAGGTGTCAGTCAACCTGCTGACAGCAGACATCATGAAGCTAGACTCAGCCCCCTGACACCTGACCCCTTGCCTCATTTGAATGGCTTCTCCTCAATAAAAGGGGTCAGCTCTCTCTCTCTCTCTCTCTCTCTCTCTCTCTCTCTCTCTCTCCCTCTCTCCCCGGACCCTTAAGGTCAGAGGAGCCGTCACAGCATCCCCAAAGAAAAAGGTATCTGTCTGTTGTGTGGTTATGTCACGCAGCCTAGTTAGCCCAGTTCCCCTGGAGTGACCCTGAGTGTTTAGTCGTGTGGAATGCGACATACCTCTATTCTTCCTTAGCCCCCCCTTATTGTGAGTTGCCGCAGTCTGGCTGGGCACAATCAGGAGCCACTTGTCAAAAGAAACTAACTTTATTTTTAGAACCACACACGCCAAACAAAACAGCCTCTCAGGAAAAACCCTCAGAGCCTCAACTGCCACCACCGGCTTTCCACAAGCCTCTCTCCCCCCACAAGCTTCTCCCCCCCTCCCACAATCCTCCTGCTCTTGAGGCCGATTGGCTGGGTCACGTGGGCGGAGCCAAAAAAGTCCCCCAATGAGCAGCTCCGTGGTCTGAAAGGGCAGGG
>NW_026000005.1:48424510-48492271 GCF_001458135.2 Marmota marmota marmota
TGTATTGGTGCTGCTATACCTTGTTCTTGTTTTTCTAATCTTTTTCCTTTCCTAAAACCTTGTCTAGTCATAATAGTGGGTGCATTTAGTGGGTGCATTTTGGTTGATGTTATTTGTTAATGTCAAACCTAATTGTCAAACCATAAATTTACGGGAAGATGATCCAATACATATGGCTGTATAGTTCCTTCACATCCTTCAGGATCCTTCCAATCTAATACCATTGCACTTCTATGGGGATTAGTCGCCACTCCTAGGCCTCGAAGCGTTTGAGTGGCTTGTTGTAATGGCCAATGTTTTGGCCATTCTTGACGAGAGATGATGCTAAGGTCTGCACCTGTATCCAGTAGATGGTGAGTTAGCATCTGCTTGTCAGAGAAAGCATTCGGCCTTATTTTCAGGTTTGAGGCAGGAGAATGATGTTTGCAATAGCCTCGCTGAGCTCAGTTGGCCGTTTTGCTCTTCAGTAAGCACCTAAGACCAAACCCCTGCCACCAAGTGCTGCTCCCTGTTAGGTCTATGGTGACTCAGGTCACTCCCACACAGAGCCAGGGAGGTGGTTCAGGGCCTGCCCCACTGGGGGCTCTCTCCCGCCCTCTGCCCTCACTGCCTCCGGCTTCATTTTAGTCCTGGGACACTCACGATGTTGCTCCGTTTTTCTTTTTCTTTTTTCCTGAGATGAGTGAAGAATACAAGAAGCCACTCTTCCAGGTGGATGGAGACGGCTCTTGCCTTCCTTTCACCTCTCCTGTCCTCTGGATGAATCTCCCCGTGGAGGCAAAACTACTGCAAGATGAAAACTCCCCCGGGCTCTCCCTGCTTTGCCTTGAGCCTGCTGGGCCACAGCTGGCTCTGCCGCCCTGCCTGGATCTCCTGGCCAGCTCTGCTAGCTGTCAGTTTCTTTCAGATGCATAACATGATGCAGGATGCTTACCCTGAGTGGTGCACCTTCAGTGACCTGGAACTGCGGAGATGCAGGAGTTCCTGGCCCGGTGAGGGGGAGGGCTGAGTGCCCCTGCGGGTCTCTGCACAGCCCACCCTCTGGGGAGCACCCAGGGCACCAGCAACCAGCCTGTTTACTGCAGAGGTCCCGTCCTACCCAGCAGACCCTTCAGAGCCCAGCAGGACTCTGGGGCATTGCCCCCTCTGTCCTTTGGAATCTTGGGAAGCTGCAAAAGTCTCTCCCAAGTGAGGGCATGTCCAGGTCAGAAGGCAAGTTTCCTTCCACCCCAGGAGCTCTCTGCACTCCAGCTCCAGAGCCCGGATTCAGGGCTCTGTTCTGTGCGGTTTCCTCTTCTCTCCCTTTTGTAATTAGGTGGCACAGTTTCTCGCCCTATTAAAAACGGGCTTTCATTTTCAGGCCAGGGGTGCGGCCGACTTGAATGGCAGCGCTTCTCAGTGGGGGGAGGGAGGATGAGCTCCTGCCCTTGGGGACGCCCTGCTGGTCTCTGCAGCTGGTCTCTGCAGCTGGTGTGCCCATGAGCTGTCCCCAAGAGAAGGCACCATCCCCACCCGAGACCCATCAGGAGCCCTCCCCGGGCGTTAGCTTCCTCATGAGGGAAAGGAGGAGGAGTTGGACTGTGTGTGAGCCACTGAGGCTGTGCCCTCTTGGGTGCCCTCATTTGCTCACTCTCTGAAGGGGGAGTCAGGAGCCCCTGCGTCTGCTCTGCCTGGTTATTGGGGCTCCCTTCCGTCTATGTCTGCCAATGGGGCTGAGAGGAAAGGCCGGATGCAGAAGAAGGAGCTCTGTCCTCCTGTGCCCTCTTCCAAAGATCCCTGGAGGCTGAGGTCCCTGCACAGTTCATCAGGCACCTTTGTCCCCAGACTGGACCTGGTGGAGGGAAGATGAGGGACGGTCAGGCGTGGAGGGGGAGGAGGCTGCAGTGGGCCTGAGAGCACCCTGAGGGAGTGTGGGGAGGAGTGGCGTGGGCCCCGCCTGCCCGCGTGCGTGTCGGGGCCACGTGTGTGCCACGTGTGAGTGCGCGTGTGGCCCAAAGCACCTGAAACTCCTGCGCTTTTCACCCCCGTTCTCCACTGTCCTGTGGACCTCCTCTGCCCGGTCCCAGGGTCTCCTCCCACACCCCGGCAGATACCCTGGCAGACAGCCTTCTCTCTACCTCCGTCCGCGTGGGAACCGCCCAGCCTCTTCCCCCCGCAGCCCAGCTCTCGGGTCTCGCCCCTGGACGGAGGCGCTGGCCCTGGTCTTCACTGAGGTCAAGCCCTCCTGTGCTGCGGATGCTGTTCCGGGGATGGGCTCCAGGACCTGCGTGCTCTTGACCCCTCCTCGCGCTTTCCTCTCGTCTCTTTTCCTCATCTCCACCGAGTCCTTCCCACGGGAACGATTCCACCTTGTCCAAACCTCTTGCATCTTCAAAATACAAACCTGGGCCCTGCACCCTCCACCGGCCTTTCTGTCTCCTCTGTCGTAGTCTGGAGTTGTCCCGGACCCCGGTCTCCGTTTCCTTCTCTCTCTGACGTGATTCAGCCTTCAGTCCCCTCAGAGCTCTCTCCCCAGGGTGCCCAGTGATCTCATGCCCTTATGCCAATGACATTCCCCAGTCCCAGGTCGATGATCTCCTTCTCCCGAGCCCCTCTTCTGGCTTTCAGGAACCCAGCATCTACAGACTTTCTTCCTACCTTTCACGACAACTTCCCAGCGCCCTTTGCGATTTGTTCTGCTCTCTCCCTGAAGCGTGGCTTTCCTCCCGGCTCTCTGTCACCCCTGTCATCTCACTCCCTCCCATGGCTTCACTTGCCATTCAGATGCTGGGCATCCCCAGGTGTACAACTCCAGCTCGGATTCTTACCATACCCCACGCGGGGCTGTGCCTGCGCCCCTCGGCGTGGCCACGTAGGCCTGACCGTCTCCTCAGCCTCATCTTTGGTGTGCTCTCCTTTCTCTCCCTTCCCGTGCGGTTGGCATAATCCTCTGAGTTCTTCTGAAACCCACACGTCTCTTCCCCCCTGCGGCTGTCACTCTTGTCTAGCATGGACTGCTATCTTGGCCTTGACCATGGTGATAGACTCTGGCACTTCCCTGTTCACCTGCACCTTCCCCTCTGACCTCTTCTCCAAACCCAGGCCAGAAGCGACACCTTCAAAATGAAAATCTAGTCGCCTGCTACTCTTGTTTAAAACTCTTTCACCGCTCCCTGATGCTCTTGGACCAATGACCAAGGTTGTCATCGGAGCTCTACAGCAGCATGGGGTGGGCTCTGCTTCCCTTCCTGGCCTCTGAGATTACCCCCCCCCCCCCCACCTCCCATTTCCTCACAGGACACCATTGGGGAGGGACAGGGAGGATGCCATTAATGGTTAGCATTAACAGAGGCATGAAATAGAACTACTTTATGGACCTGTCACTCACAGTGACACTTCTTCCTGCTGCGGGGCTTTGGCCATTCCATTCCAGCCACCAGGGACCCTCTGGCCTCTCTTCTTCGTGCCATTAATTCTGACTCGACATTTAGCTCTCATCTCAAGACTCTTCTCGGGGAGCACCTTTCCTGGCTCCCGACCTCAAGCTCTCCCGAGGCCCCGGCAGCACCTTCCACATACCCTCTAGAAGGCCATGGGTGCTTCCTTCGAGGTTCTTCGTCTCTGTTGTCATTTGGCATGTTTGGGAGACTCTTGAAGATCATTGATGTTCCCCTGGAATCATGGAGGGCTGCTCACCAGGCTGTCTCCAGCATGCAGGTCAGAGCCTGGCAGAGGATTCCTGGGGAGTTTAACAGGTGGGTCAGGAAGAAGTCAGGTCCCGGTGGGAGAGGAGTCTGCGTTGGCTCCTCACACTTCTGCACAGCTTGTGAGCAGACACTGATTGGCTTCGTTTCTGATTCCCTCCAGCCGAGGATTTTTGTATAAATAACAGGCTTGGAAGAGAGAGATGGGTCCCTGAAGAACAAAGGACAAACATGCTCGCTTTGCCACATAATGAAGATGACATCTTCCTTGGACGAAAGGGAAGTCATGCTCACTAATGATTGGGTTCCTAACGTCAGTGATCTTCTGCTGCAATGTGATTGGCTCTTTCCCTGTTGCTCTGTGGGACCTGTGGCTTGGTGACCACCGCATAAGGTGCTGGAGCTCTGGCTCCTGCTGTGAGTGACAAACTCTCCCTCCTCTCTGACAGGGGGGCTGTGTCTTCTAGCATTCATTCCAGCTGTGTGTGGGGACAAATCTCCAACCCTTCACAATTCTTGATATTAATTAGAGTGATAATCTTTTATTCATTCTGTGTATTTCTTAGACTTTGGTATCCAGGTGCACAGAGATGAAATGCTTACGTCTCAGGTACAAGTCCCTATTTTTCCTTTACTGGAATAATAAGGCCTGTTTGCAGGATTGCCACAGTGTGGGAATCTATAGTAAGCAAAAGTTTTTCATTTCCTCTCTTTTACTGTGCTGTTTTCCTCCTGTCTTTAATCTCTATTCTGTTCCCTTTCAAATGGTTACAGCTGTATTTTATATGGGGCTCTTGGAAATGGAAATACACCCACAGTTTAGAAAAATACAGTAGAAGCAGCCCTGGGTCAGAAGTTGGAAGACAGAGCTTTTATATACGTTCAGGTGCAGCTAAGTAGGTGAAATGGTGCAGCCAAGAAACTCCAGCGTCTTTACCTGGGCTCATTCACTCGCTCGTTCCCTCAAGGTCACTTACTGAGTTATCTGCAATACCTGACGACATGCTGCTTCTGAAGGGCTCAGCCTAATGAGGGAGACAAACTCAGGACCCTCACAAGTGAGCAAGACTTGCATGGAGGAAGTCCTTGAGGGCACAGCAGGGCCTGGGGGAGGGCATAGGAACAGGAGAGGAGCAGGATGAGCTGGTTCAAGACCTGGAGCCCGGGCTGAGTCAGACAAGCAGGGTGACTGGTGTGAAGAAGGCAGGTGGGGAGTTTTGTCAAAGGAAGGAGAATGTCCCTGTCATTTCTGCTCTGCTGTCCCCACTGAACAGCCTCTGCCTCTGCCCCCAAGATCCCAAACCTATAGTGGTGTCCCTAGGGAGAGTCTCACCCTAGGACCACGGCTAGCACCTAGAGGAGGGCAGCACCCCAAGGAGCCCAGCCTCTACCCAGACCCAGCCTCCTCTCCAAAGGGGCTCTCCACATGGGCTAACCATGGGGCGTTAGGCACGGTCCTGGGCACGTGGAACCCAGCTGTGTGGTCACGTTGAGGTGGGGGCGTGTTCTCAATCATCCACGCACCCTCTGGCCTGGGGAGAGCATGAGCTGGCTTGCAGGTTGGGAAATGGAACAGGCACAGCATTTGCCTCAGGCCTGAGCATCTGGAGTGGAGGCCAGAAGTCCACGGGGCTCCTCGCTGCGATCTTGCTTTTGCTTCAGAGGATGATGTGAGGCATCTCTGTGCGTGGAAAAAGGAGAGTCTCTGTTCAATATCGGAGGTGCTTCCTCCCAGTCTTGAAAACTTTAATTCCTGTTCAGAATAACGTCTGTCATTGGAAAGTCTAAGGGCACCACCGTGAAAAACAGAGACCCTCGCCCCCCACTCAGACCCAGCAAGAGTCTTTTGAAGAAAAGACTAAACTAAAAACTGAATGTGTTTTATTTTCATGTTTCTATGTAATAGGTGTATCCTGCCATTTCTTGGTTCTTCTGTTCTTGTGAATGCCTGTTGTGGAAGAGGAAGACTGGCTCTTTGTGCCCTGACCCCGTCCCCACCTCTGTGTCCCTGAGAGTCAGTATTTTTAGTTGCAGATGGACACAACTTTGCTTTATTTATTTAGTTTTTTTTTTTAATGTGGTCCTGGGGATGGACCCCAGTGCCTCCCACACGCCAGGCAAGTGCTCTACCACTGAGCCCAGCCCCAGCCCCCCCACATTTCCTTTTGCAGGTGTCACTGGGCTGTGTGGCAAATGTTTGATTCTCTGGGTTTAAGTCGGCAGGAATTCTTGCCCTGCTCCCTTTGAGGTCAGCTGGGGTCATGTGACTGGACTAGCCGGGGACACTGCTGGCCAGTGCATTCTCTTGCCAACGTGGACCCTCCCTTGTCCCTCCCTCCCACGTGCACACAGTGATTCCACAACCCTGGGTGGTTCCCTTGGCAAGAGCACCAGGAGCCAGGCCTGGGGTCCTGCACCCCAGCCGAGGGCAAGGCCAGCTGCCTAGAAGTCAGGGATGGCACCCTCTCCCTTCCGCAGGCGTGCCCAGGACGAGTGGGCAAACCGGCTCCCAGCTTCTCCTGGGGAGGAAAAGTCTGGACTGTGCAGCTAATGGTCTGGTGGGTTGGGGGTGGGGCTGCCCTGGGGCTGTTTCTGGGTCACTGGCTCAGGTGCCCATGGGAGCTGGCCTATTTCAGATGCCTGGGAAGGGCTGAGAACACACAGAGCTGGGTGCCCTACTGTGCCTCCAGGGGACCTGCCTTTGTCCTCCTTGATCTGAAGACACTGTGGCTGCAGGGGACCTGCTGTGACTCCAGGGGAACTGCTGTGGCTCCAGGGAACCTACTGTGACTCCAGGAGACCTGCTGTGGCTCCAGAGGACCTGCTGTGGCTGCAGGGGACCTGCTGTGGATCCAGGGGACCTGCTGTGGCTCCAGGGGACCTACTGTGACTCCAGGAGACCTGCTGTGGCTACAGGGGACCTGTTGTGGATCCAGGGGACCTGCTGTGACTCCAGGGGACCTGCTGTGGCTCCAGAGGACCTGATGTGGCTCCAGGGGACCTCTTGTGGCTCCAGAGGACCTGCTGTGGCTGCAGGGCACCTGCTCTGGCTCCAGAGGACCTGATGTGGCTCCAGGGGACCTGCAGTACCTGGATAGCCGCTGGAGCCAGCAGGAGATGAGCTCAGGAAGGTGGAAGCTCACGAGAACACACATCCACGGATGAGGGTGAAGAGGCCCCAGATTCTCAGGCTGATTGTCAAGACAGTACCCTGCGTCCAGTGGCAGGCGGAAAGTCCAGGCAGGTGATTAATAAAGGAGCAGAGGACTGGACACTGCAGAAGGAATGAGCTGAGCAGGCACATACAGAACGTTCCACACAACAGAAGCGGACATACCTGGAGCATTCTCCAGGACAGAGGCCCTGTAAGGTCAGAGAGCCAGTCTCCACAGGAGGAGGACTGGGATCCAACCAGGCATCTTTTCAGACATAACGGAACAAAACCAGAGGTCAACAGCAGAAGGAGAAGTAGAAAATCCACAAATGTCAGAACTTAGACAGCACGCTCAGGCCAGCATCCCTGATGAGGATGGCCAGGGGCCAAAGGTGAGATGGGGGGAGAGTAGGAAATATTGATACTGATGAAAAGGAAAACGTGACACAGCAGAGGGTGCATGCTGCAGTGATAGCCGGGCAGGGAGGACGTTATGGTGATGACTGGCCACAATGTGGAAGGAGAGCAGTCCCAAGTGACAAACTTATGTTTACATTCCAGGGGACTAGGACAAAGGCAACCAAGTCCCAAGTTAGCAAAGGAATGAGATAATAAAACTAGCTGTCCTGAAAACAATCAGCTAGACAGGAAGGAAACTGCCTCACCATAATGAAGGGGGCGTATGGAGATCCCACCACTGACATTATGCTGGATGCTTAAGGTTTTCCCTCTGCAATCAAAAATTAGGCCAAGGTGTCCACTTCCACAATCTTTACCCAACATGGTACTCCATGTCTGAGCCAGAGTAACAGGAAAGAAAAAGAAATAAAGATTCCAAACTGGAGGGGAAGAAGCTAAACGGTCTCCATCCACAGATAACCGAAGCAAGTCCTGAAGTTCCAGCAAGTTCTAGCAAGTCCTGAAGATTTCATGAGAGAAACATCAGAATTAATGGAGGAACTCTGCAAAGTTTCACAACACAAAAGCCACGTGCAAAAATCAGTTGTGTTTCCATGCACTTACAACGTGCACTCGGAAAGGAGATTAAGAAGTCAATCCCGTTCAGGATAGCGTCAGGAAACATAAAACTTGGGAATAAACTTAACTCAGGGGCCAAAGACTCACTTACTGAAAACTGCAGAACATGGTGGACATGAAAGAAGACACAGATAAATGGAAAGATGCGTGGGCTCATGGACTGGAAGAATTCATACTACATTTTGATCTGCAGAGTCGATGCAATCTCTATAAAACTTCCAGTGACATTCCTACAGAAATAGAAAAGACAATTCTACAATTTATAAGGAATTGCCAAAGACCATGAATGGCCAAAGTCATCTTGAGGAAGAAGGACAGACAAAGCTGGATCCTTTGTCCTCCTTGATCTGAAGACACTGTGAAGGATCCGTGATCAAAACAGTGGCTCTGGCACAAAGAGAGACGTGTGGCTCAGTGGATTGACGGGACAGAGGGTGCAGACAGACAGATCCTTGCAAGCTCGGTCAGCTGATCTCTGACGAGGGTGCCGGGGGTGCTGCAGGGAAAGAGCGGTGTCTTTACCAGTGGTGTTAGGAAAAGTGGATATCCACGTGCCAAGAATCACACTGCACCCGAGTTCTAGAGCACACTCAGGAATCAACTCAAAATGTAGTGAAGACTTAGACACAAAACCCCACTATAAAACTCCTGGAATAAACACAGGGAAAGACTTTGACACTGGTTTTTGCAATGCTCTCTTGAATACGAGGCCGAAAGAAAAGAAGACGAGAAATCAAAGTGAAACTCCATGGAATTTTAAAAGAACCTGCGAACAGGGTAAAGGAGATGATTAACAGAAAGAATAGGAAACACACCAAATGAGGGGAAGTATCTGCAAACCATACGTTGGATTGGTCAATGTCTAAAATGTGTAAGGGATGCCTGCAACTCAAAGGCAGAAAATCCCAAACCACCCAATTTAAAATTGGGCAAAGGACTCCAGTAGATATTTCTCCAAAGAAGACGTGCAAATGGCCAACAGGTGTACGAAAAGACACTCGGCATCAACCAACCACCAGGGAAACGCAAGTCAAAGCCACACGAGATGTCACTGGGGAAATGGAAAACAGACGGCGAGGAGTTGCTGACTTTGGGCCCCTTGAGTGCTGCTGATAAGGAGGAAGGGTGGGAAGGGTCCCCAGAGCTTAACAGAAGAGCTACCTCATGGTCCGGCCATCTCCTGGGTATTAAAGATTTGAAACCAGGTCCTTGGAGAGATTTTTGCATGCCATGTTCACAGCAGCTGAGAGTGAACAGTGAGCTTCCCCCACAAATGAATGGACCAAGAAAACGTGGTACATCCCTACAGTGGAATATTACTCAGACCTAAAAAAGAAGAAAATCCTGCCATGGGTTGTAAACCTTAGGGACGTAATGCTGAGTTAAAGAAACCAGTCACAGAAGGAGAGACTAGCCCCATTCCATTTATGGGAGGCAGCTCCACCCTAGAGGCAGAAAGCAGAATGGGGATTGCAAAGGCCAGGGTGTGGGGAGAGGAAAAGAGACTCAGAGTCCCTTCCTGCAGGAGGCAAGCTCCCAGCCCTGCTGTGCACTGTGGTTGCTACACTTCGCAGGGGGCGCTGCTTTCCTGAAGTGGTTGTGAGGGCAGCTGTCGCACTACCTGTTACTTACCACAGTAATAACTAACTAACGGTGGCCCTGCACGGCCCTGGGGCCTATTGTGATCATGACCAGCAGAGCCTCCTCTCCAGCTGTGGGGCATGACGTAGGCGAAGGATCCTGGAAGTCAACTGCAGCTGCTGCGGTTTGGTGGCTGCCTGCCGCCGCACTGTGACCAAGTCTTTCCCAACTGATCATCATTTCCCAAACAGATGTCTGTTTTTCCTGGAAATAACCACGTTTCATCTTAAAAATGTGCTTTATATTCTCTATCAGAGATTCAGACTCTCCACCAGGAATAGAAGCCTCTCTTGCTATTCTTCTGTGGGGACGCCAAAAGTGATTGCTTACTATCCACCATCTCTCCTCTCATGAAGCCGCTTCCTTTCCCAGCCTCCCCACAACACATTAGCTCTGAAACTAAATTTTGACCAATGAGATAAAAGACCTTTAGGAAATGTCCTTAAAGGGAGGAGGTTCACCCTTCTTTGTCTTTTGTTTATCAAGCTGTATGGAATGGAATGTGATGGCTGGAGCTCCAGTGCCCGTTCTGGACCAAAACAACAAGAATCATACTAGGCTCCTGATAATGACAGGGTGATCCAATAAGCAGAGGGATGCCTTCGGATTGGTGTGGCATCGTCGTTGGTCACTCTGTGATCTGGTTGCCTAGGTAACCCAGACAATAGCCCCAATTTTTAGGGTGCGAGCCACTGTGTCTTTGTGCATGGGCATGCCTTCCTACATCCCCATGGGTGGAGCTACGCTCATCTGTTCCTTTGTGATATTACCCCTTTGCCCTGTTTGGGATAGAATGTTCCATGGAAACACCCTCTGTGTGTCCTCTTCTCTTGGTGTGCCCTTGGGTGTGGCCTATTAGATGTCAGTCAACCTGCTGATGCAGACATCACAAAGCTAGACTCAGCCCCCTGAGCCCTGATCTCTTGCCTCATTTAAATAGCTTCTCCTCAATAAAAGGGGTGAGCGCATGGGGGCTCTCTCTCTCTCTCCTCTCTCTCTCTCTCTCTGTCTCTCTCTGCAGACCCTTAAGGTCAGAGGAGCCGTCACAGCACCCCCCCAAAAAAAAGGTATCTGTCTCTTGTGTGGTTATGTCATGCAGCCTAGTTAGCCCAGTTCCCCTGGAGTGACCCTGAGTGTCACGTGGAACCCGGCACTTATCTTCACACTTTCTTTATGGAAATGAGAGAAATAAATTTTCACCATTTTTAAATGTTATTTAATTTTTGGTCACATTAGGGTGGAGCTGATTCAAGCTAATTTTTGCTTTTACTTCCCCAATTCCCTCGTCTTGGTGAAGCACAAGTTCTTACCAGTCATGGCTTGTTCAGGAAACAGAAGTGTGATTCTATGTATTCCAAGTAGGAAGGTCAACATGGTACGTGAATTGCTAGACCATTATTTCACAACTTATATCAACATGGTTTCAAATGGATTAAATATTGATTGTAGGGGGAGAAGGCATAACATGGAAGTTCACATTTGTATGATTCTAGCTGGAGGAGGACCTTCTACTGATGTCACTGGCAGAACCCAAAATCAAGTTCAGTGGGTTAAAACAAGATCAAATCTTTTTTTAGGACATAAAACACTGAAAATAAAAATAAACAAAAAAGAAAAATTTAAAAAATAAACAAAAAAATTTGGGGGGCAGTACTTAGCACACAATTGACAAAGAGGCAGGTATCATTCATATAGAAAATACTCCTCCCATTACCTTTATTAAAAAATATTTTTAATTATAGATGGACACAATACCTTTTTGTATTTTATAACGTGGTGCTTAGATTGAACCCAGAGCCTCACACTTGCTAGGCAAGCACTCCACCACTGAGCCCCAGCCCCCTGCAATTAGCTTTTAGAAGCAGAGTAGGACATGTGAAGCCACGGGCAATTCAGTGCTAAGGACCATAGTGGACAACACTCTGGAAAAAGCGTTAATGATAAGTGATAAAGAGCAACGCACACAAAGCCAGCCCTGAACGGCGTGCCCACTGGGCTGATTGGGCGTTTGGGCTGTTTGCAGTCGGTTGCAAAGAATGCTGGGCTGCCGTTGGTGGCTGGAAAAGCAGCATCTCGCCCACTCCTGGCTCTTCTAGAACTCGGCAGAGTGGGGACCTCAGGGCTGGCCAAGGGATTTCTGGTCCCTCCTTGCAGCTCCTCGGCAAGCAAGCCTCCAGGGAATTCTGGGGATGCCCACCGTTAGGATTCACTGCAGACCCTGCATGCGAGTCGCCCAGGGGTCCTAGGGGAGAAACTGCTCCCCTCCCCTCCCTCCGCTCCCAGGATTCCTGAGCTCGCTGGGCTGCGGGACCCAGGTTGTGTCTGTGTGCACCACGTCACCTTCCACCTAACAGCTCCCCAGGACCTGGGCCAGCCTCTGGGATTTCATTCTCAGTGGCATTTGGACCAGAGACCCCTGCTGTGGGGGCCGTCTGTGCAGGGGAGGCCGTCCAGCAGCACCTCCAGCTCTACCTGCTGCATGCCACTTGCACCCTATCCTGCAGGAGTGACCACTCAAGGCGTCTCCAGACACTGCCGATGCCCCGGGGATGCTTCTCGAGCTTCAGCTGGAGCCGACTCCCAGCACCAGGCTCCTCTGGCACTTTGGTCTGGGGGTGCTGGGTGGGGGTCGAGGACGTGCCTTCTCAGTGAGTCCCAGGTGGCACTGGAGCAGCTGGTCAGGGTGGCATTTGCAGAACTCCTGCTCTGCCCCGCAGATGAACACCTCATCGTCTCCGGAATAAATGCAGCGGCGGAGTTGACACTGGCAGGGCACAGAGAGGGTGGCTCCAGGTCGTCAGCGTGCGTCTTGATGGTGGCCCTTTGGGAATTTAGAGTCTGCCATTCTAGGAAATCGGAAGGCAGCTACGGAATTTGTGATGTTATGCGTCGGATCAAGATTTGGTTTTCATTTGCTCTAAATTTAGTGATTTTTCTCAAATAAAATCAGCGTGCAGACAACCAAGATGAAAAGAAACAGCCTCTGGAGAAGTGATGGATGGAGATGATCACGAAGAACCTCAGTCTGTGCCCCAGCTGCTCACCACCCAGCCTCGTCTCCACGTCCCTGGTCGCTCTGGCTAGTGGCTTCCCGTGAAGAATTTATATAAATTTCCAGGGACTGCATAACCAAAAGCCAGACAACACTCTTCACCGAATCATGCATAATTTCTAATCCCTTACTTAATAATTACTTAATAATTTGTGTCAGCACAGCAGAAAGTGGCTGGAATTAGCACTGCACACATTTGTGCAAATTGGAGAAAGAATAATAGAAGAAATCATCGCGGCCTGAATGTCAGTGGAGGGCTCGCGCTTAGTCTTCTGGGTTTGCTGGCTGTGACAGAACCGTGCACAGGCCTTTGTAATCATAGGTGCCTGTCCTGGTGCCCAGAGAATCTGAGAAACACAACCCTCCGTGCTGGACCAGCAAACCCATAGCCCTGTGCTGCTGAGGGGTCCTGCTGTGTCTTCTTCACCGCCCCCCACTCCTTTGCAATTAGTTTTATTACTTCTATTCACTTGGTGAGACTGTGGAGTTCTGTGCCAGCCAGTGCCATAAGTTAAATCTGGAAGACGCTGATGGTTGAAAGTCATAGAGTCACACATTTAGTGTCCACCCCTCATGGCATGCTGGCCCGTGTACCCATTACAACCCAGAAAGGGGGCCAGCCTCAATGGACAGATTTGGGGAAAGGCTCAGAGAGACTAAGCAGATCACTACATTCCTATCTGGGTGCTTCAGTACAGTACAGGGAGACAGTCTGGTCCCGGGCCCCTGGACCTGGAGTCCATTAGGGGAGAAAGATGAGGGCAAACAAGCAGGCAAGGGAGGGAGGAGGGGCTGGCGTGGGTAGAGGGCAGCGGGGTGTAGGCAGGTGGCAGATCAAGGACCCTCTCTGAGGAGGTGCTGTTTAAAGTGCCACCTGACTGATGGGGGCAGCTGACCCTGGGAATTGCGGAGTGTCAGAAGGGATGGCACATGCAGAGGCTTTGGGGTGAAGTCCTCGGTGTCTGCGTTAGCCAGCTCTCCTGTCCTGTCACAAGACACCCGAGGAAACCAAATTATAAAGACGAAAAGTTAATTTGGGTTCATGGTCATGGAGGTTTCAGGCTTGTTGCTTGGGCCAGTGGCAGCACAGCTTCCCACGGCGGGTGCCCGTTCACAGGGAGAGGAAGTGAGAGAGGGAGGGCAAGAGGCTGGGATCCTCCCGTCCGCCTCAAGGACACACTCAGTGAACTAGTACCTCCCACCTCGGCAAGGCTGCCACCCTTCCGATGATGCTGCAGGCTGCGGACGCGGCCTTTACCACATGGGCCTTTGGGGACTCTCCAGATCCAAGTCTAGCAGTGTCCTGAGGACACCTGGGCATCCGGAACCTGGTGAGGGAGGAGGGGTGGCCCAAGGTGAGGCTAGAGGGTGGTCAGAAACTTCGGGGCCACCGTGGAGGTTGAGAGGGACGCATGGCACTGGACACCAAGGTCATCCAGGGATTTGGAATGCTCCTTTGAGCCAGTGCGAGGGGTACATAAGGAAAGATGCCCGGGCACCGAGCTCAACAGGAGAAGGGCAGCGGCCCGTGGCCCTGGCTCGGAGAGCTCGTTCCTGGCCCTCTGCGTGCCCGGGTTTGCACCTCTGTGGCTGGGGCAGTGCCTCGAGTGCAGGTGAGCCAGCTCTGAAGTCGCCGGAGAAAATCTCTCCACCTGTTACCGCGACAGAACAGACGCCAAAAAATATCTCCTGAACTCCTACCAGCAGTCCGTCCTGAGCAATGAACTTGCCAAGTAATACTCTCAGGGCTCTATCCTGAACCCTTTGGTGATGGCTAATAGCGGGTGACCACTTGGCTGGACGTACACATCGTTCTCATCCAACACTTTTCCACCTGTTTTAAACTTTCTTTTCATAAGTTGCTATTTTTTTAAATTTATTTTTATTCTAATTTGTTGTACATGACCACAGAATGCATTACAATTCATATTACACATACAGAGCACAATTTTTCACTTCTCTGGTTGTACACAAGGTAGAGTCACACCATTCGTGTCTTCCTACATGTACCTAGGGTAATGATGACCATCGCATCTTTCCTACTCCCACGTCGTCCCCTCCCTTCCCCTCCCTCCCCTGTGCCCTATCTAGCTTCAATGTTTATAGCAGCACAATTCACAGTAGCTAAACTGTGGGACCAACCTAGACGCCCTTCAGTGGATGAGTGGGTAAAGAAAATGTGGCATCTATACACAGAGGAATATTATTCAGTATTAAAGAGAATAAAACCATGGCGTTTGCAGGTAAGTGGATAGAGTTGGAGAATATCATGCAAATGAAGTTAGCCAATCCCCCCAAACCAAATGCTGAGTGTTTTCTCTGATTTAAGGGGGCTGACTCATAATGTGGTTGGAGGGCTGTGTGGGGGGGATTAGGTGAACTCTTTTCCACCTTTTTGTGAAGGTGTTTTTAAAATGAGATGAGATTTTTGGGTAAAGCAAAGGAAGGACTGTCCACTCTGTGTGTGAACCTCAGCCAATCAGCCCAAGGTCTGAAGGGAAAGAGAATGACCCCCTGTTCTCCCCAAACAGGAGGGGCTATGACAGCAGATGGCCTGTGGCTCCAAACTGCTTCACTTCCTGGTTCCCCGCCTGCTGCCTGCAGATTGTGGACTGGCCAGCCTGCCCAGCTGGTTCCTTAAACTGCATCCCCTCTCTCACTTCCTCCCTCCATCTTCGTGTTTCTCTTTCTCTGGAGAACCCTGACTAATACACACCTGACATCTACCCATTTATGCCCATCTGACAGAGGAGGAGACTGAGGTTCAGAGGTGTTCAATACCATGCCCAGGGGCACAGAGCAGTGAGCAGGGAGCCAGGATGCCGGGGCAGGTCTTTCTGGGCCACCACACAGCACAGCTTCTTGTGTGTTCATTTATGAATGAGAATGCAGCAGCCTACCTGTAACACACTGCGTTTCCCATGAAGTACTTTCCCTTTTTAGTGATTCACAAACCACCGTGGCATCTCATGGCGCATGAGAATCGTCAGTGTTAATACCTTATCAACCAGGCAACAGGCAAAAATGCCCGACAGCAGAGAAGGTTGCCCAACAGCACGGTGTGTAGAGGCTTCCCTTCACGTTGCTTAGCATATTTAGGACCCTATAAGATGCTCCTTATATTCATAATTAAAAAAAAAATACTCAGAGTACCCATATCATTTCATACACATCTCAAGCACCATGAGAGGGAATAACACTTTAACACTTTAAAATGACACTTTAAAATTAGATGGTCACACTTTAAAATTAACCTGTTTTGCTGGGTGCGGTGGTGCACTCCTATAATCCTGGTGGCACCGGAGGCTGAGACAGGAGGATTGCAGGTTCAAAGCCAGCTCAGCAACATAGTGCCCCTGGGTCCAATCCCTAATACACCCCCCCCAAATTAACCCATTTGTTGAAGAGGCAGTGATATCTCCTTCCCCCAGAGAATGAAATTTTATTAATGATTTTAATTAATTGATTGATTGACTTTTAATGCACACATCGAGTCCTGAGCTGCTCCACGTCTTTGACTGTGGGCTAAAGTCCCCTGGTGAGGTCTCAACTTCAAAAGTGACCCCAAACTGGATCCTTTCCATAGGAAAAGTCAGCAGTAAACATTGACCCCGGGATCAATTGTTTCTGTTTAAGTTCCAGACGGTCCTGTGGGAGGGAGCAGTCGGGTCACATGTGACAAAGACAACAGGTCTCAGGAAGGGGTTGTCACCCTGGAGCTGCAGAGGGAGAGTCTCCGGCCTCTGAATTAAAACCTTCTGCTCACGATGGCGCTGGCCATGAAGGTGCTGGTGATGCTGGCTCTGGGGATGGACCTCGGGCCTTGCTCAGGTAGGGAGCTCGACAGGCCACCTGCTCTTGGGGACACGCAGCCTTCCCCTCTCACGGTGGCCCGTGTGCTCGTGCGTCCAGGTTTCCCCGTGTACGACTATGATCCCTCCTCCCTGCGGGAAGCCCTCAGCGCCGCGGTGGCCAAAGTGAACGCTCAGTCCCTGAGCCCGTACCTGTTCCGCGCCTTCCGAAGCTCCGTAAAAAGAGTAAGTGCCCCTCGCCCGCCTCCTCGCTGTCCGTCCTGCCTTTGGCCAGTTGGCTGGTTGGACTCTGGTTTGTTTTCCTGGTTTAGGAAGGTCACCCCCTTCACACTGATTACTTGGGACAGAGAAAGGATCTCATTACAATTTGTCACAAGGCCCTGGAGTGGCTCTGGGGGCAGACCCTGCTGCGTCCTTCCCTCCGACCCTGCCCGGTTCTCTGCCTGCTGCCCGCGGTCCTCGCTGCTCCTGGGTCCCCAGCCCTGCTCACTTATTAGCAGTGAGCCTCCTTTCCCCTTCAGCAGTTCTGCTCTGAATGCTTGCAGGAAAAAAAACCCAGCTTTGGAGCTGAAGAAATCCACCTTCCTTTGTCAATTGACAATGTCCTGTTTCTAACAGCCCGAGAACTTTAGTGAGAGAGGAGTTCTTACGGGTTTCCAGTGACTGAGTCTGGAAAGGCAAGGAAAAAACCCTAGATGCTCCTTCAGAGGAGACGAGAAGCCAGGCCTCGGGGGCCTCCCTCCTTCCTGTCCCCGGGCAGCTTCCCTGTCTGGCTGTCATCTTAATGGGGCTCTGGGGAGGCAGGGACAGAAAGGCCCTCAAGCTAATTTAGGGGGTTCTTTAAGGTTTCCTGTCACAGGTGACGTCTGCGCAGCCAGACTCGCAGCAGCAAGAAGGGAGACGGGCGGCCTCCAGGCCTCAGCTGAGGCCTGAAGCCCTTGCTCTCCCGCTGCCTCTCGGTCCCCTGCTCTCCATTCTGGGGCCCTCCTCAGCTCACAGGAGGCCGTTCCCCCCACTCCACAGGGCAGGCGGTTCGTGGATTCCTGGCCCCAGTCTTCAAATATAACAGCCATCTGGACCTCCTCCTTGGAAACTGCCTCAGTTTCTTTTTTTCCAAATTAATCGATCTTCCCAGTTGGCTTTTCTAACTGGGTCGTAGGTCATGAAGAGTAGGGCTACGCTTTAGGTGGGTGCCTATCCCAGGCCTGGCGTTCATGGTCAGGCGGGCTATGTACACCTGGAGGCTGTGCTGAGGAGGCCCTGCAAGGTAGGCGTGGTCAGCCTCTGAGACTAAGGCCCAGCTGCAGGAGGAGAGCTGGGTCAGACCCAGCCTCTTCCTAGTCCACTGCTGCTACGTTGGCCCCAAATGCCACATGGAATCCTTGTGTAGTGTTGTGGAATCCATGTCCCCTTCCAAGCTTGAAGATCAACATTTACATTTACTTGTGATTTAACTATTGCTCTCTACGGGACAAAGTTAGTGGTTAATTAAATGAGTCCGAGCACGAGGACATATACCAGGGGGACTGATGAGGAATATCTTGGAGATCTGGCCTGCGGAGATGAGCTGGTGTGAAGTGCAGTCACCCAGGCACATTCCAACACATGCGCCGTCTTGATGTGGCTACACAGACCTGAGCCCAGATACGTGCACCTGGAGATGCATTGTTAGATGACGTGTGTGGTCCCTGCAGGTACATAAGTAAGAGACACCTGTCTGCCACAGTACGCTGCTCTTCCCCTGGGAAGTCTGCCTGTTCTTGCCTGCTCTCAGTCTTTAAGGATCACTCATAGTCATGGGTCAAGCTACATACACCACGTTCTATCTTGGAAAACTTATTTTTTCTCTCCCATTTTAAGAAAGAACCCTCTTCTTTGATCTCTCCTGGTGAGACTTGTCTCCTCTTGGAAGTGCCTCTCGTTTTGCTCTATGTTGTCTGTGTCAACCATGTCTTTCACAAACACCCTATAGATGACCCCAAATAGACCAATTCTCTGTCCCCATTGGGTGAGGGGCATGACTTTAGCAGTGACGTCTTCCTCGCTCCAACTCTGACATCAGATTCACCCAGACTGTTCCCTAAGTGGACACAAGTGCAGAAGGGAAAGGTGGACACAGGCCCTGGGTTGGGGACATGGAATGAAGAGGACAGATTCTCCTGGGGAGGGAGGAGAGGCAGGTCCAGGGGCAGGGAAGGGCGGGTGCTGTGGAGAAGTCCAACAGGCAGCGCCCTCACGAGTGCACGGGGCGTTTTGTTATAGCAACAGGCAATGGACTGAGCACAGACTGAGACCACCGCCTACCCGGGCCCACCCCAGCACCTCTCCAGTCTTGACTTCTTCCCTGCAGCCCGCTGTACACAGCAGCCGGACTGATGGGTGTGGCCAGGCTGGGCAGCAGTCAGCGGCGAGGGTCTCCATGGAGACGGTCATGCCTGAGACTCACCTGAGTGATGAGAAGTTGAGGCCACAGGAAGACCTTTAGGGGGAGGTTTGGAGGGTGCTGGGCAGAGCCAGGGGGACAAAAGGCCCTGGAGAGACCGGAGCCCTGTGAGCCAGGGAGGGAAAGATGAGAAGGAAGCGAGGTCAGAGAGTGAACATGAGTTGGGAAATGAGGTCTGGGTTTTGAGGCGTTAGGGCCACAGGTGGCCACAGGGAGCTTTTAAGTGGAGAAGACATTTGCATTTGTAGATCTCACTCTTAGGCAGCAGGGGCTACTATACCAAAGTACCACGGACGGGGGGAAATATGAACAAAAGAAATTGGCCTCTCACGGTCCTGGAGCCCGGAAGTGCTAGATCAGAGCAGTGCCGGTTCTGGGAGGTCCATCTTGCAGGTTGCAGAAGGCCGGCTTCTCCTGGTATTTTCACATGCAGAAAGAGAGCCAAGCTGCCTCTCTGGCCTCTTCTCGTAGAACACTCGCCGTTCCTGAGGGCTCCCCCCCAAGACCTTCTTACCTCAAACGCTCCCCCTCCAAAGGCCATCACAAGGGGCCAGGGTCTCCACATATAAATTGGGTGGGAGTGAAACATTGGGTCTACTGCCGTCTCGCTGGCTGCCATATGGGGTGGGGTGCAGGGGAAGAAGTGAAGATTGGGGAGACGTTAGGGTGGAACCCAGGTAGACGGGTGCCTTAGTCTGTGTCTCAGTTCATTTTCTGTTATTATAGCAAAATGTCTGAGTCTTAGTAATTTGTAAAGAAAATGGGTGTATTCAGCTCAAAATTCTGGAGGCTGAGAAGTCCGAAAATCTCCCCAGTGTTTGGTAAGGGCCTTCCTGCAGCCCCTCCCTGCCCCTGGACCTGCCTCTCCTCCCTCCCCAGGAGAATCTGTCCTCTTCATTCCATGTCCCCAACCCAGGGCCTGTGTCCACCTTTCCCTTCTGCACTTGTGTCCACTTAGGGAACAGTCTGGGTGAATCTGATGTCAGAGTTGGAGCGAGGAAGACGTCACTGCTAAAGTCATGCCCCTCACCCAATGTCACATTGGAGGCATCACATGGCCAGAGAGCAAACACGGAGATGGCACGTTTAAAACAAAGCCACTCCCAAAACACTACGTCAATTCGAAGGGACGAATCCACGCAAGAGGGTAGACCGCTGAGCACCCAGTCATCTCCCCAAAGGTCCCTGCTGCCAACACTGCTATATGGGGCACCAAGTTTCCAAACCATGAATTTTGGAGGACACATTCAAATTATAGCGATCAGCTTCCTGTTTGACTGCAGCAGAATCCCTGAGACTGGGCAATTTACAAGAGAAGAAATGCATTTGGAGTCACATTTGGAGGTCACACTCAGGCAACAGCAGCGGCGATGGCAGCTCATCCGGGGATGGCATGGAGGAGGGGACAGGTGGGAGCATCCGGGATACACTTAGACACAAAGCCACAGGAAGCCCGTGACCCTTAAAGTGTCTAGGCTCATTTTGGTCCATTTTTGCCTTTTATTTGCATTTTTTGTTTTCTAAATTATTCTCAGCCACTTATTTCTGTTCATTACTCTTTGTCCATTAATAAGGGATTCACTTAATTCAGGATTCTCCAGAGAAACAGAACCAGGAAGGTTCAATGCTCTTGCTAGGGTTTAAACGTGGTCCCCAAAATTCATGTGTTACAAAAACGTCCTCAGGGGGCTGAGGGTGTAGCTCAGTGGCAGAGCGTTTGCCTTGTGTGTGTGAGGCACTGGGTTTGATCCTCAGCACCACATTAAAAATAAAATAAAATAAAAGTATTGTGACTGTCTACAACTAAAATAAATAAATAATTAAAAGGGTGGATTAAAAAAAAAGATACCTTAGTGCAGCTGTTGGGACAGGGACCTTCATAAGATGATAGGGTGGAGGGCTCTGTCCTCACGGAGGGATGGATGCCGTCATTATGGGACTGGCTAGCTGATGCAGGACTGGGCTCCTGATGAAAGGATGACTTTGTCCCTTCCACCTCTCCTGTGGGTGCTCTTTTGCTGCGATGCCTCTGGCGACATTATGATGCAGCAAGAAGGTCCTCACCAAGGGACACCCTTGATCTCAGACTTGGAAGCCTCCAAAACTATGAGAAAGAAACCTCTATTGTTTGTAAATGACTCAATTTTGGAGATTCTGTGATAATGGTATGAAATGAACTGGTGCTGAGATGGGGGCTGTTGCTGTATTAAATGCCTGACATTTTGGAAGCTGCTTTGGAGGTGGGGAACGGGCGGAGAATTTGGAGATGCAGTTAGAAAAGGCCGAGGTCTCCATGAGTGGAGGATTCGGGGCAATTCATGGGTGGCTGTCCTGCATGGAGAGCCTGGATCTCAGGTCACCCCAGGGGTTGTAACCAGAATGTTGGTAGACAGATGGACAGAGAAGGCCATTCTCACGAAGCCTCAGACAAATGACGATACTGAAGGTACTGGAAGTCAGAGGGAGGCCAAGCTGGTGATTTAGCTGCGAAGTGCTGGGCTGAATCATGGCCCTTTCCTAGGACTGAGAGGGACACAGAACGTAAGAGTGATGAGTGGGAATCTAAGAAGAAATGTCTCAGCAGCAAGGCATCCAAAAACCCGCACGGCTTCTTTTGTCCACTTGCGGTAGGAAGAAAAGACAGAGGTGACTTAGAGATGGAAATCTAGCTGGAAGCTGAACAGAGAGATGGGGAAATCCCCCAGCCCTGTCCTGGAAAGAATAAAGAGGCGGCTCAGGAGAGAATCCCAAGGGGTGGCCAAGTAACCGTTGGATGAAGAGACCAATGTGGCAGCAAGCAGCCTGCGTCGGCTCTTCTACCTGAGCACCTTCCCAGGGGCTGCAGGACCTAAGCCGAGGGATCCCCCACGTTCGAGCTGCTCCAGCCTCGGGGTTGGCCCTGCCCTGCCCCAGGGAACTGGCTTTTCCTCCCATGATGGGCTCCTTCCCATCCCTCAAGTCCCGGCTTACCTTTTCCTTATTCTGGACTTTTCTTGCACTTTCTCTCTCACGTCGCTCTTCCTCCCCCAGCTCCGTTGCTGTGCGGCTGATCTCAGAGCGCTGCACCTCTCTGGAATGACCTGCTGGTTTCGTCCCAGGCATTCACTGGGTGGTGCTCACTCTGTAAGCTAAGCTGCAGGGCATCCTTGCTGGGCTGCCTCTGGTGCTGAGCACCCGGGCACATTCCAAGCCGCAGTGCTTCTGTGTCATGAGAACTTCTCAGATTTACCAGGAAGCCTGGAAGATTGCCTCAGGATCCTGTCAATGGTAGAAAGAAGTAGAAAATCATGTGTGTGTTTTTTCATAATTGGGACCTCTCAAGCAGGAGCCAGGGTTGGACCACATTGTATACAGCAGAGATGCACTTGTTGCTTAATTACTTATTTTAGTAATTATTAAGAAATAATGGAGTGTCTCTTAGGAAAATGACACTTAGAAATCCATACGGTTGATTCACATCATTTGTGGTATTTTTGATAGCTCCACAGATCGCCATAAACACTGAATTTGCAGATCCTGAATTGTTGCCCCTGGGGGAGCACAGGGGTGAGTTCCTGCAAGACTCAGGTAGCATTTTAATCCACCCATTAACAGGTTACCTTGATTTTGTGAACTCCTGTTCAGAGCGGCTAGTTTAACATCCACTGCAGAAGCACTGACATTGAACCCACTGCCAAGAGAGCCAGGATGCCCACCGGTGCGGAGCTCATCAAATGCATGTATCTTCCCCACGGGGCACATCCCTGTCTCTTACCCTTAGGAATCCTGAACGGCTTTCAGAACTAGGTTTGAGGGTCTAACATGATCCACAAAAATCACAAACAATGCAACAACAAAATGAAAAACCTGTGACACTGAAGAGACCACACAAAGCGCGTTTGCTTGCGGTATTAGCACTGGGAGAAGAGAGCAGAGCATCCCGGTCTGGGAACATGCACACTGGGACCCTTGGTTTTTGCTGCTCTGCATGGGTCCAGGAAGACTGCAAAAGCACAGCAAGAGTGAATTTTGGAGTTATAAATAAAGTGCAGCTGGTGGGTGAATCCCAGCAGTGTGGTCCAGGAATATTGGGGATCATCTATCAGTGCAAATTTTCAGAAGCCACACTGTCTTGGAGAGGACACACCGTTTTTTGTTTTCTTAGTGGCAATAACATTTTATTGGTTTCGTGTTTGTCGGGAGTATCCTATGACTTTGGTGAATCACTTTTTCTCTCTGGTCTTCAGGATGTGGGCGGGGCCTAGCCGATGCTAAGATCGTTCATAACTTTCATGGTGGGTGACTATAAATGTTTTCTCACTGGGCAGAGAGCATCGTGTCTAGACCTGTGGTCTTCACAAACACATCTGTTGCAAACTGACACCTTGTTTTCATGAAGGTCAATGTTCTGGATGAGGACAACGTGATCATGGATTTAGAGTTCAACATTCGAGAAACTACGTGCCTGAGAGATTCCGGAGCAGATCCTTCTAGCTGTGCCTTCCAGAGGGGCCACTACATGGTAAGTGCCACCCGGCCCAGAAACCAGTGTAAAAAAGAGCCTCCTCCTTCCATGATCTGGGGCTGATTTGTAGTCACAGAATGAGCCTGGCCACCCCTGCCTGGCACCTGGCTGTCCTGCTGTGTGGTCACAGAGTTGCCTGGAACAAGCGGTGTGTTCAGTGTTTGAGGACGTGAGCCCCTGAGCTGGGGAGTTAGTGGTCCTGAGTGATTTTGGAAAATTCTTTGGGCCTTGGTGCCTTCGTTTCCTTCTCTTTAAAACGGGGATGAGTTTTTATCATGTAAAGTGAACACAAAGAGGCCATCCCCGAAGTATGACTCAAGACGTGTTTCAAATTCTGCTACAAAACATGCAAACTGTGGCGTGTGCTCCTGGCACGTATTATGTCACCTCGTGTTAACCCTGGTGCACAGCATCTCCCTACAAGGTCAAGCTTGTGAATCCAGGGACACGGCATGTGTCCCCTGTGATCAGAGCAGGTACGACAGTCCACCCCGTGGCAGGAATCCCCTCCAAACAGCGACACGTCAATTTAGAGGCTGCTTCCTTCACAGTTTGGGTTTAGACGCCCGACTCCTCCAGGTTGTGGTACTCACAGGGGACTGACTGTTTTATGGTTTATTTCATGAAACTTTCACTGTGACTGTGTGTTAGAAAGGACCCAAGCAAAGTCTCCCAAGTATTCCTTTCTAACAAAATCTGTCTTCACCACGTGTGTGTGTGAGTGTGTGTGTATGTGTATGTGTGTGTGGGTGTGAGAGAGTGAGTGTATGTGAGTGTGTGTGAATGTGTGTGGGAGTGTATGGTGTTTGTGTGTGTGTGCAGGTGAATGTGTGTGCGTGTATGATTGTTCAAATGGGGACGATGCCAGGTAGCCGCGCAGCGCTAGAGCCCAGAAGGCCTGAGTTTCCTGAAATGTGCCACATGTCAAACGCCGAGTCAGTGCAGTCTTTCATTGTTTCTCTTGGGCCTTGAGGAATTTTCGTTCTGGAGAATTGAAATGCCTCAGTACCTCTCCTTCCTGCTCCCTTTGGGAAGGCCCCAGGTGTGCTGGGCGGGCAGCACCGAGGCCAGCCCTGGCAGGAGCCGCTGGTGTGACTCCTTGTCCGTCTCTTCCAGCCGGTGGCTGCCTGCAGGAGCACAGTGCGGATGTCGGGCCTGCAGGCGCAGGAGGTGTGGGCTCACTGCCGCTGGCCCTCCACGTCCGAGTCTGACAGCAGTGAAGAGGTAGGCCCCTCCCCTGATCTCCTTCCAGACAGGCCTCCGAGGGTCTGTGTGGCCTGTGACAGGCAGAGTGGCTTGACAGGGTGGCTGCGGTGTCACCAGGCCTGGGAGGGAGGAGCTCACCTGTGCAGCTAGATTGTTTCCGTGTCTCCTGCGTCTCCCAGACTCTGTCTTTATTCTCTCTCACTGTCCCTCCCTCTTGCTTTCCCCCCTCCTCCGGGGACTCCTCTACCCTGACATGTGGGGCCTGGTTTTAAAGTAAAGATCGGCAGCTCTTCAGTTTTAGACCTGGGAATGTAGTTGGGTGGGCTGTAGAGGGCCATTTCCTGCCCAGTGTTCACAGCTAGCTCCGCGGTCCAGGTCGGGACTCCTGACCTTCACATCACCCTGGTCACCTGCAGCTTCTTGACCTGGTGAATCCCAGTGATCAAGTCCACCCTGTGGGCTGCTAAGAGGCACCGATGAGCTGATGCCACACAATCTCAGCTCAGGGTCTGGAGTAGGGTAGATGGTCAGGGAGTGGCATTGGAAGTGAGTTAAAATAACACTATAAAATTAATAACATAAAATTCTGTCTTGAAATTATATTACATGTTTATTTATCTATTTATTTGTCAATAAATAAATACTAGACTGTACCTCTCCTGTGGGCAGGGAATGTTCGTTTTTATCAGCCTAGGACACTGTCTGATACCCAGTAGGTGCTCAGTAAATATTTGTTGAGTTAATGCAACTGGGGAGGAAGTGGTCCAGAATCCAGTATGAAGAGGAGGCCACTTGACTCCAAACCAGGGTAAAGACATCATGTCTTTATAATATATGAATAATGTAACATCACGGTTACATTATGTGTTCATTCAAAATAGGGTAATATTCTTGATAGGTATTCAAAAATTCTCCCACTATTATACAACTGTATCCAGCTAACATATTTCTCAGCACTTGCTATTTTTATTCAACTTTTGAAAATTTAATTCTGCAGTGCAAATTACATTAGAAGACTGTAAAATCTCTCAAGTTCAGGAACTACACATAAAAGTTTATGTCCTCATGTTATTAACCTAGCCATACTGTAACTATTTTGCCTGGAAGTCCATTTTAGAATTAGGAAGCAATGAACCTCATATTGCATGGGAAGCTCTTCTTGGTGCAAAGGGGAAATAAAATTCAATTCATAAAATTGAGCATCACCTTATGGGCTGACTCCTGCATGCTGGCAGCCTCCAAGGGCCAATTCCCAGGTCATTTCTGAGCTGGCTTGTCCTGTCCCTTAAGGATCTTTTCTTGGTGTGGGGACAAGTGCCAAGTGGCTCCTGGTGTACACTGTTAAACTCCTGTCAGTCTTCACAGTGTCACACACATGGCTGTGCTCACCCAGAAGCAACTAGGACCAAGCATGTCTCCCACAGTAGCTTACGTGGGGGAGGAGGCGGGGAGTGAAGCAGGCAGGTGCTGGTCCTGGTGGAGGTTTTACAGTGACCTGGGGAAGGCGTCCACCATATGGGGATTACTGACTACAGGCAAGCGTCTGGGACCATGTGGTGACAGGAAGGAAGACCATGCATGGTGGGCAGACAGGGCTACCAGAGGAACCATGTCCAAACCAGGAGCTAGTCTGTGGGTGGAAGCCAGAACAAAGGGGCAGGGTGAGCGGGGGGCTTCCCGGCACAAGAAATCATTGGGGGTACCCCAAAGTGCCCGGGAAGCTGATGAGTTAAAATGGACAGAAATCCATGAGGAATGGAATTAGCAAAATGTAGGGGGATGGGCACAGGTGGGGATGAAGAGGAACAGCCGCCAGTGGAGGGGACCTCAGGGTCCAGCCAGGTGGAGGAGGGGCTAGTGGTCCTGTCCACCATTCCTGGCCTCCTCCTAATGAACAGGGGATGCCAAAGGATCAGATCAAGAATGGATTGGCACCAGGTGAGAGTAACTATGGAGTCCTGGGGGTGGGCACAGAGGGGAGAGGGAATGCTGGCAGAGGTTGGGCTCAGCAGTCAATGCAGGGAGAAATGGATTCTAGTTCATTCCATGGCCTTTAACACAAGTGAAGTTCCTTTAATAAGTGTCCACCTAGCTTAACCCCTCTTCCATCTTTGGTTGGGAAAGTCCATTCTGATTGTGCAATTCTCCACTCCATTCCAACTTTCTAGCCGTGTGGTGAGATCATTCTCTTCTCTTCCAATTCCAGGCTTTAAATTCTGATGTTAAACTATGTCAGCCTCTGAAACAAGATAAATTTGAAAATAAACTCTCGGTTTCTTGCTCTTAATATTAGAGGATCATAAAGAATTATAAGCAAATTAAAAAGAAAAGAATTTCCACACATTCAAGGAAGTAGTATAAAGGGAAAAGAAGAAAATTGAGATTTAAAATAATACCTGAAAACCCTGAAATGGAGTTCTTTTAAAATTTTTATTTTAATTGACAAATAATAATTGCACATATTTATGGGGTGCAATGTGATGTTTTGATCTATGTATGTATTAAAGAAAGATTTCTTACACAAAATAGAGAAAAAAGTTAGGAAATAGCCGTCAGCCACTTTCAGTGAAAGTACCTGGTGATATTACAAACATGAAAGACCACCCACCAGGATGAATTCAGTCACAGAACAGCAAAATCACTGTTAAAGGTAAAAAATGGAAGAAATAAAACTCAATAAGAAGCCCCAGAATACGGAAAATAAAGATCATTTGACAAACATGCGTAGAATACAGAAGAATTTCCAGAGTGAGGACTATAACATCAGGAAAAAGGAAAGCCATGAAAAAGAGTCCCCAAGCCCCAAATGATGACTGATAAAGACTGAAACCAAGGGGAAACTGTCTGGTGAGAATACAATAAGAGAAACGGTCCTGAAAATGAAAAGTCTGACCTTTCCCCTGGTTTTAAAAAGAACGGTAACCGGAAAGGAATTGAGAAAAGAAGCTTCTAAATTTGTAGACACTCTCCTCCTCTCCTTAACAAACAGGCTGTGAATTGAGGGTAGTTTCTGTCTTTTTTTTTTTTTTTTTTTTAGTGGAGTCTGTAGCGCAGGTGGGAGAGGAGCACCCACTCAGCCACACCCTGGTGGCAGCCATCTGGCCTGCGCTGCGGGCCCTGCCAGGTGGGCGCTCCTTCTCCTCTCTGGCCTCCTGGAAGCCAGCCTGACCATAGACACGCCTCTGACTTGGAAGGGGGGCGGGTGAGTTTGGCAGAGCTTCAGCCAAGAGACCCCCAACCATCCAGAAGAGAGGGGCCCCGAGGCAGAGTCACAGCAGCAGCCCTTGGCTCAGGGAAGGAGTGATTGATTTGCTGCTTTCCATTTCAAAAGATAGAAATTCAAACACTAGTGCAAATCCAAGAAGACAGAAATAGGCTAAGCCAGGAAGGGATGATTCCCTGGATCCCATTCCCAGAAAGGGAGGGAGGAGTTGGCCTCACAACTGACTCACCTAGGTGCCGGCCCTCCTTCCCCTTTCCTTCCCCATCCCTCCTCCTCCTCCTCACAGAAGAGCTTTCTCCTTGAGTCTGGAGGCAAGCACATGGTGCCTCCAGGTTCCCCACCTGAGCATCTGTTATCTCAGGTTGGAGGACTCTCCTGGCCTCCCTCACACTGGCCTGGCGTGGGTCACGTGTCCCCTACTTTGTACACATAAATTTACTGTTTATTTATTGATTGAGTTTATTTCTGATGTGCAACGTGATGGTTCTTTTTTGGAAGGTGAGAATTGAACCCAGGGCCTTGCACAACCCGGGCAGGTGCTCCACGCCTGAGCCACATCTCCAGACCCTAATGTAGCCCTCAAATAACACCTTTCTCAAGAGGTGATTCCCATGCCACACTATTCATGTCTTTCATGTGCATAGTTTGGTGGTTTTCAGGAGATTCACAGGCTGTCGCACTGCCAGCACGGTCTAAATTCAGAACACTTCCATTTCTCTGAAAAGAGACTTCTGGACTGAGTCATTCTCTATTCCTCACTATTCCCCAGCCCTATCATCAGTCACTGATCTGATTTTTGTGGGTGAATCTTTCCATTCTGGCTGTTTTCTGTAGGTGGAAACATACATGACCCTTTGTGACTGACTGGTTTAACTTACCATGTTTTGAGGGTTTATACATGTTGTAGAATGTATGAACATGTTCATATGTAACCTTTACAAAGGGATAAAAGGTACTTTATTTCTTTTTATTGTTGAATAATTTCCCATTGTATGGATGTGCTACACTTGATTTATTTGTTCATTAATTGATCAACATGTGGGTTGTTTCTACTTTTTAATTATTGTGTATAATGTTCTGAATAGTCAAGTCACATCTTTATGAGGGTATGTGACTTTAGCTCTACTGAGAATTGAACTGCTGGATCACATAGTAGCTCTTTAATTAACTTTTGAGGAACTGCCAAACTATTTCTGGTAGCAACTGCACCGTTTTACATCCCTAAAAGTGGTCCATGAGGGTTCTAATTTCTACATATTCTTGCCAACACTTGTTATGGACTGTCTCTTACTTTAGCCATTCTGGTGGGTGTTAAGTAGAATCTCAATATGGTTTAATTTTCATTTTCCTAGTGACTAATGATCAGCCATTTGTATATCTTCTTTGGAGAAATGTCTATTCAAATCTTCTCCCCATGTTTTAATTGGGCTGTTTATCATTTTATTGTTAAGTTATTCACAAATATTTTATCTTACTTTGTGTGTCTTTTCACCTTCTTGATGATACTGTTTGTTAAGTCCATTGTTTCTCTTTTGTTGTCTGTGTGAGTCTTACATTTAAGTCTGATCTATTTTGACCTGGTTTTTGTATGTCATGTGAGGAGAGGGGTCCAATGACGTTGACTTTTTCTCGTTGTTTCCAGTTGTACCAGCATTAATGTTGAAAAGACCATTCTTCCTCCACCGAATTGTCCTGGCATGTGCCCCTGCCCAGGGCCACCCACCATGTGGGGCCAGGGCACTCCCCATGCTATGCAGGAAGGAGCAGGCAGCAGGCGGGCAGGAAGGTGGCTTCTTGACACCTGTGTGGACTTTCAGTGGTTTCATGAGAGCTACTTGTAGATGTTAACACCTTGTTCTACTGAAGAAATTGTGGGACTGTCACAGAGAGAAAACTCCAGAATCTGACTCATATTTAGTCTGTTTGCAAGTTGATAAAACGAAATTCCATTTTTAGTCTGCAACGTTTGGAAGTATGTTCCAAGTCACTGACGGCTTTAGAGTCAGTGTAGACTTCACCCCGTTGCTCTTCCTTGCGTGCTTTCTGGAACAGGGGTTGGGTGTTGCATGGAATCACTTCATACAATATGCATTCTCATTGCATTAAAAAACATTATAGCTCAGAGTCCTCTGGATAATATTTAGGATTTTTTTAACCATATATTTTCTTTTTCATGTGCCGACACCTACTGATATTGCTTACATTTCTTCAGATGATTTTTGGGGACATGATGAGGTCCTATAGGTGGAGAAACAATGATCTACTTGGTAAGTTGAGAACTGTTCTTTTTTCCCCCTGAAACAATCGCATATCACCTTTCTTTGTGAGTCATTTGAAAGTAGAAACACCTAGGTACAGCCTTTGATCAATTGCACTAGCTGCAGAAAATAAGCATTTCTTTTCACTTTGCTCCTTTCTTGTCACTAAGTAGTAGTAGTAGTAGTAATAATAATAATAATAATAATAATAATAATAATACAATTATTCCTGTAGGTATTTCTCTATATTTTTTCATAGCTTTTCCATATCCAA
This sequence comes from Marmota marmota marmota, assembly GCF_001458135.2. Lineage (NCBI taxonomy): Eukaryota > Metazoa > Chordata > Mammalia > Rodentia > Sciuridae > Marmota > Marmota marmota. Next base: position 48,454,799 of record NW_026000005.1, read on the forward strand.
GTCCATGTGGTGACCCCACATCTCTGCAAACAGATGAGGCCAAAGCTGATCGCCCCTCGTGAGGGTGCCGTCATTTGAACACCCTTGTTCCCCCTGGTGCACTCTCTGGGTTGCAGGGCCCGGGTGGGCACTGATGTGTAGCTGGGGGGATCAGGACTCACCCACATCTGACAGATGGGGGTTGACCTCTGTAGTCCCCACTTTGCAACTTGAGCTGACATCTCTGAGTCTCCTGGTTGGGGGAAGAAGGGTCTTCTCTTCTGGCCTCTAATTTGAAATGGGGTTGGCTAGTGTTCTGTGACTTAGGAGCCATCTTTATGTCTCTGATGCTTTTTCCTGTTGGTGCTAATGGTGCAAAATTCTTTGGTGACTGAAGCTTCTTTGTTTAAGAGGCATTTTTGTGATATCATTTACACAATACTAGAACATTCTGGAAGTGGGCAGAGGAGCCTCATCTTATGGCTCTTACTGTGTTACAGGTCTCATTCCTGAGGAACCCAGAAATGAGCAATATTATGATCCGTCGCTTGGTGAGTGGTTTATTTCCTTCTGTTCGACACCATCAGACTCTTTTCTGATCAACCCAGCCTGTGCTAAAGCCATTCCATAGGCGTCAGACACCAACATACAAAATATTTTAACTGAAAATGAAAAGAGTAGTGACGCAGGAGGCTGCCTGGCAAATCAGTGGAAAGGTAACATCGAGGCACCAGCTCATTTGAAAGTTATCAAGAATTGAAATGTTCCTGTGCCACCCCAGAGCAGTCTCTGAGCAGTCCACACTGATAATCTGTTCGCCAGACACAACCCACCTCCTCAAAAGTGGTGAAGCTAACTGGTCCCTTCCCATAGCACCTGCTTTCCCACTGAATCTTTGCAATAGCTCTGCAAACCAGCTATGCCCCCTGTTTGCACAGGCAAGGGCATGAGAGGTAACTCAGGGCACGGACTGGCAAATGCAGAAGCTTACCCTACAAATGGCTCACCCCGTTCCCCACCCCACGCGCAGCAGCTCTGTTAACACTTTTTGTAGGTGAACAGACTAAGGCGGTGCATCCTAACTTGCTCAAGGACACACCGCCAGAGTAGGACTTCCATCCAGGCTGCTCATGGCAAACAAGGCTTTGAACAGGTCTGTCTAAACCTGTGTCCTATTTATTTTCCAGAAGCCTGATGAAGTTCAGAGTCTCCTAAGTTCAGAGTCTCCCACTAAAGTGCTTAACACATGCTAATATTCTGATGAGCTCAGTGTCTGAAGATTAGGCTTATGATGATTTATTTGAGTGCTAGGACTTAAACCTGAAGCTTATTTTTGAAAAATGCCTGTCACTTTGGGAAAATATGAAGTTACTTTAACTGTGACCACTGCTGAAAATGTTCTTTTAGCAGTCATTCGGGAATTATCTTCAGACTGTCTATTGCTGTGTGTCAAAATTTCCCCAAATTTAGCAGCTTAAAATAACAAACTCAATCTCCCAGTTCCTGGGGATCAAGAGCCCAGGGGCAACCTAGCTGGGGGGTTATGGCTTGGGGGTTACAACAAGGTTGAGACACGCTATCAACGGGGACTGTGATCTCAGCCGAAGCTTGACTGGGGGTGGGAGATCCACCTGCCAGTCATGCTCGAGCTTGTAGGAAGGTCTCAGTTCTCCACGGGCTTTGGCCTGAGAGCTACAGTTTCTCACCATACGGGCATTTCAGTGAGGCTGTGTGAATGTCCTGCAAAGATGGCGGCATTTCCCCAGGGAAATTGCCAGTGGCCAGTGATAGATCTTCACTACTCACGAAGACAACCCTGGCCTGGGGGAGGGTGCTGACAGGAAGCAAGACACCAGGAGGTGTTGGAGGAGGACCCCTGTAGATGCCATTTGAAGATGAAAAATATTTTATGGATTAGATTAATGTGACCAATCCTGTTATATATCTCAGATGGGACCTCTACGCCAAATTCTAACCACTCTTGGGCCTTGGGAGCATCACGGATGCAGACTTTGAGCCATCTCAGAGGCAACTGTGAACTGGACAATTCAATTCAGTTCAGTTCAACACATGTGTCTGACAGGACAGGGCAGATCCCACAGAGGACTGAAAGAGAAAGGTGACAGTCCCTGCCCTCGGGTGCTCACAGGGATGACTGAGACAGATCCCAGGAGGTGATGCAGGTCAAGGAGAATCACTCTGGGCTCCGCTCTAGCCCAAGGCCACAGGGAGCCGGGGAACTTGATGAGGAAGACAAGTGACGGGGCCTCCGGGTCCTCTTGGCAGTGAGGTGGGGATGCTGGGCACGATCCTTGTCATTAATTTACAGTCACCTACTCTGTGTCATCATCACGTGACTGATGGGCCTGTGCTTTCTTTTCTATCTTTAGACCTGAGAAGGAGCTTTCCTCCTGGAAATGGAAGGAGCCCACGCTACCAGCACAGACCAAGAGCAAACACTGGCTTTGAGTAACGGCCCTGAGGTGAGGGTACAGTGAAGTTTGCCTGTAGAAGCAGAGGGGACTCGGAGTGAACGCCTGAAGCTGGCCGCCTCCCGGCCCCTGCGGTGTGCGGCGCTCGCCACCTGCCCTTCCTCCTCCTTTTACCTCCTCTGGTTACTGCAGAGCAATGGTGTCCTGAGTCCCATGCACCCTCCCTCGCCTTCCAAGCTCCCCCACTCCAAGAGCAAACAGACAAGGAACAGAGAAGACAGCCCCCTCCTCTGACCTGTCTCACCCCCCACCTGCTGCCCTCCTCCCTGACCGCCCCACGCTCCTCAGCACCATGTGGCCTGTGGCTGCCGCCGCCCCAGTCTCCTCCCTTCTCTGCTTCTTTGCAACCCAGATTTTAATCCTTCAAATCTGAAATCTGATCAGGTTTCCCTTTCTCGATCTGTAATCAATACTGGCGACATTTGAATGAGCTCCTTACCCAGTGCTTCCCTGTTCTTTGGATTGTCATCTCTTCCTCTTGCTTGACTTTAACCGACAGTGATGTGTTTTCAGACGTGTGTCTCTTACCTCACTCTGTACAGAAACCCAGGCCCGATGTCACCGAGGCCGATAGGTGCAGGTGCAGGGAATCTCCGTGGCCTCCTGAGACTCAGCTTCCTGCCAAGCTTCCTTTCTTGACTGATGGCCTCAGCAGCCACCTAAATTGGCTGAGGGCCTCACTGAGCTTCTTCATCCTGCGTCTCCTCCTCCCAGCATCCACAGGGTCCAGCACTGTCCATCTCACCCTGCGTTTTCTCTGCTGCTGGCCCTCACTTCTGCACACCACCCCTGAACCCCTGATTGCTTCTCGCCTGGGGTCCTGATCCCACGCCTTGTGTGCTGCCCCTGTCTTGAACACAGAGGAGACCCGGGCCCTTCTCCACCTACACTCTGATGCTAGCTTCTCTTGTGGAAGAAAGCGGAGGTGTGAGGAAGCCAGACGGGAGCCCAGCAGAGGACGGCCTCCACATTCCCCCGGGGCTGTGGGGAGCTGCAGACAGGGCCCTGCTGTGTCACACCAGAGTCTCACCGGGACCTAAGTTCCCAGTGTCTAGGGATCAGAGCCAACAGAGCTAGGTGCTTTTTAAAGATTTCCAAGTATTAAAGGGACATCACGAATGGCACATTTGAAAGGAATCTCAAGATGCAATTACAGATGTTGATTCAGTGTGTAGTTATGCTTCCCAGCACTCTCTCTCTCTCTCTCTCTCTCTCTCTCTCTCTCTCTGAACACATACTGGACAGTTTATATAACACTGCGTGCTTTCAGGCATGAGGTCCAGATGCCCTGGCATGGCCCTCAGTGGCCCGTAAGCTCCAGCATTACTGAATCCCCACACCTCCTGCTGCTGCAGTCCCCAGATCACCAGCTCTGCCCCTGTGTTCGGGCCTCGGCTCAGCTCCCACTTCATGATGCCACAAACCACCAAAGCCAAGAGGATGATGTCCTTCCTGGGGTTTCCATAGCCCTCATTGCAGGACGTTGCAGTAGCTTGTCTCCTCTGCCCTTCAGGCTCCACCAGACTCCCCGAGAGCAGGGCTCAGGACCTTCCCCTGCCCTCATCCCTCAGGGCCCTGCACCCAGCCTGGGACACTCAGTACATCAGCGTCAGCAAATATTTTATAAGTGGATGTTGGCAAGCTTCACTTCGGGTTCTTGAGAGTTTTTTGAAAAAAAAAAAGTCTATGTCTTTGAGTCAAGCACAGCATAATTAATTTTTAACCACCAGAATTTAAAAGAAGTCAAATGACATTTTACAAAAATAGCAGGAATACTCACCAGCAAGGCCGTCTTAGATAAGGATGCAAGTGGTAGATTTTCTTTTTCATCTATGGCACATGCTAAAAATAAAAACCAGCTTCATACTGAGATCAAGAAACTATTCACTATGAAGAAAAAGTTTCATCATATTTCTTTTTTATAGATGCAAATTGCTGGGGTTTTTTTTTGCCTTGTGGAGCAAGGGAGGGTAGGATTTTCAATGGACTGGCTACGTGGTATATTAGTAACATGATTATGAGTTAGTAATGAAGGATATAATTATGCTGGTGGATATACACATACATGTATAGCAACATAAATGCACCATCCGATTTTGGCAAAGAAACATGTCTTTAGAGGTAACACAGACTGAAGACCAAATGTGGCAGTCCTGGCCTGGCCCTTGACCTTGGCTGGAGTCCCAGTTATGTCCCTGTACAGGAGGTCATGACTTTCTGCAGGGCAGGTGTCTACACTGCTCTGGGTCCCCTAGAATCCTAAAATGAGGCTAGTAAGGCCAGCACAGGGGATCCAGTGACGAGGCCAATCCAGAGGCAGGTGGAACCTGGGCCTGGTTCTGAGTCTCTCCTCCCACAGCCACCACCCAGCCGCTGACCCGTGACCTCTCAGGTTTCTTCAAATGTTTGTTACCATGCTTTGTTCATTTTTGTTTCCACTAGACCTTGAAACCCTTGAGGATGCATTACCTTGTTACCTTCATTAGTTATTTTAGTTTAAGAGCAAGTAGAAATACTACATTGTCCACATAAAATTATTGACAGTAGCTGTGTCAGTGTCACGATGCTAAGAACAGAGTATCATAATTGGTCAGGGTGAGCGGAAGGAATGAAGGAACACCTGACCGAAAACAAGATTGCTATTTTCAAATTGCCAGTAAAGTTTTTCCTCTGGGGAACTCTCTGGGGCCTGAGAAATGGCTCATTTATCATGAAATCCCCAGAGCCTGACCCAGTCCCTGGATTAAAACAGGAGCTGAGTGTTTCTGTAATTTAATAAACTATTCTAGTATTCTTTCAGGTAGCTAAAAATGATTTAATACATAAATAGATGGTGAAATGCAGTATTTAATAAAATAGTTCAGAAATTTTAAAATTTGAACTCAACAGTAGGAAATATGGAAAACCAGGCCCCAGCTCTCCTGTTGAAGGGATCTATTTGAGAGTGCTGCACTTTCTTGGGGTCTGTAGCTGGAACTGTTCTGATTTATCAGTAACGCTGTGGCCAGAGACCCTCAGTACCAGGTGGTGACATGTGGCTGGCACACCTTCCCCCCGGCTGTGGTGGGGACCCGCACAATGCCCAGGTGCTGCAAAGCAGCAGCTCTGTGAGGCCATGGTCAGAGTGCGTGGGGCACAGAATCAGCCCCGTTCATCCATTTACACAGTGAGTGCTCATCACATGCACGCCTGCGCCCAGTGCTGCGCCCTCGGGTGTACCAGGTCTGTGTGGGGTCCTCACACGCTGCCTGCTGTACACGCCGGGCAGCACTGCAGAGGAGGCTTATTTTGCCACCCCACGTTACAGATGAGGAAGCAGAGCACTTAGGCACCCTGCTCAGGTGCTGGGATGGGGATCCGGCTTCCCAGGCTGGTCTCCAAATCCGTTCTTCCTTCCTGTAATTATCTGCCTCCATGTTTAGAATGGCATACAAGGGCAGAACGTCAAGGACTGCTTGTTTAAGGTACATCTGTTTTGTGTTGGGTGGAACCAGATGTGTCTTTGCCAACTAGAAGGCAGAGCTGTGACGGGCAGAGTTGGCAACTTGCCTGCCCACCATCAGCCACATAGGGGGGCTGGCCCCTAAAGGCTGGGCCACCCGTGGCTTGATGAGTGATTTCAATATTCAGGGATCAGACTCATCAGTGAGCACGTCCTCCCATGATCTCACCTGGGAGCCCACCCACTGAAGGGAGCCAGGTGCCTCAAGAAGATGGGGAAGATCCAGCCCAGGATCCAGAGGCGGAAGCTGGCCATGGGCCACTCCTCCTATGCTCTGCTCTGACAGTCGATGGCTGCACACTCCCACCAACTACTTCACCAGGTGCAGGCGATTCTCACCATCCACTGGAGTTACTGTCTACAGCTGTTGTGAACACTGAATTAGCAAACGCTGAGTTATTGCTCCTATGGGCAATATGGGTTTAGGTGCTGTTGAGCCTCTGGTCACCTGTTCCTCAGCAGTTGAGTATGTGACCTTGTATGTGTGTTTCTGCCTAGATGCCTCAGGTAGCATATTTTCTTGACTCATTAACATTGAACTCATGGGCTGAAAGGAGGTTATCAACACGTGCGTTTCTCCATAAGGCACATTCTCCATAAGGCAACTTCCCTGCCTGGCAGCACTAGGCAGAACTACACTTGGGCCATTTTAAACAGTAACAGCATCCACAAGGCCACAGACATGCCTAAACCAGCACTAAATAGACCAGGAAGAGGGCTCTGTTTATAGCATGAGGACTGGAACAAGAAAGCCCACTGCTGCCTTGGGTGACCTTAGCTGGGAACAGGTGGGTGGGACCACACTGTGTCCAAGAACGAAGGGAAAGCGGCATGAGCAGCTTCGGGAGACACAGTGAAGGCCAGTGAGTAGGAGCATTCCAAGGACAGAGTCCGGGAACTGTGGGCACTGCCTGGACAATGTCCCCCCTGCATGAGCTTGTCCCTAGCGTTCCCTTAGTCTCTGTGTTCCCTTCTTCCTGTCTTTTAAGAAAAGCTGTCCCCATTTGCTGCACCAGGCCCTCGTCACTCCTCTGCTACACACCAACCTCTCCCCGCGTGGTGACCTCCTCCTGGACGCCTCCCCAGCCTGCATCCCCCTTCCTCTGCTGAGCCTCCTGGCCCCGTGGGATGCTGGTGACCACTCCTTTCCTGACATCCTCTGGCCTCTGGGATTTTGTCCCCTCCACTAGCTCTCCTCTCTGGCCAAGCCTTCTTCCTGCTCTTCTCAGGTCCCTCACCTTCCTACTGTCCCCCAGTGGTGACAATCACCAAGGTCTGACCTTGCTCTTCTGCTCATTGACTTCTTATCCTGCCCCAGACACCCCCAGGTGACGCCCCTCACCTGGTGGCCTGGTTGCTCCACTGGAATCCCAGGCTAGAGTGAACCACTGCTTGCTAGACACCCCCACCAGAATGTTCCTTATAAAGCTCAGAACGGGGTTTTCCCTTGGGAACATACCCCTCCTGTGTCCACTCATCCTCCAGGTACCCGGCCTGAAGCAGATCCATCTAGACCTCCTCCCCTTCCTCCCGTGACCCAGTTCTGCTCGTCCTTCCTCTGACACGTTCCTGGCTCTGCCCTGTCCCTGCGTGGTCTGCTCAGCTCAGCCTGCTGGGCTTGGTGTCTCCCCACAGAGTCATCTTGTTCCCTCAAAGGCTCTGTCACGAGTTCTGACACAAGTCCTCGCCAGCTCGAGGGCCCTGCTCACCTGCAGGATGAAGTCTCAGCTCCTGGATGCTGTGGTGCCTGAGCACCTCCCTGAAGCAGTGTGGTCCCTGTCTGGGTCCCTGGCTCTGCCTCCGGTTTGCATGAAGAGTCTCGTCCAGCTCCTGGCCCAGCTGCTGGCCCTCAGTACTCCCGCCCCAGCTCGCCCTAAGGGCAGCTTTCTTGTCTTTCCCTGTCCTTGGGATGACCTGCACGCGGGCCTCTCTGGAATTGCATCCACCACTCTGTGCTCTGACTGGGTCTTCTTCTCCACTAGCTCATGATGTTTTTTTAGGTGTAGCTATGCCTTTTTGATCCTTGTAATGCCCAATAAACGCTTCGTGCTTGGGCGTTTACAGAATGGGTGAGAGGATGGACCAGCATTCCCTTCTGCAGCCCTGGGTCTGCAGATGCCCACAGCGCCAGCCAGCCGCTCCTTTATGGTTGGACCAGGGCCTTCCTTCCCAGACTCATGCCACAAGCACCTCCTTGAGACACGGGCCAGCACCTCGCTCCAGGTGTCTCTCTTTAGGAGAAGAGCTTCCTTTCTGGAGGGAAGTCTCTGTCCCCTGACTCCATTACCTCTTCTTCCCACAGTGTCTCTTGCTCCCTGTTGGTGGTCGGTCAAGGAGCTGGCTGCTTTGCACAGTTGCTCCCATCTCTCGGATCTGCTCCTGGGCGGTCCTGGGAGTCCTGGGTCCTGGGCACCCCGCACAGGAATGTGGCTGCTCACCATTTCTGTCTAACGCTCCCTTCCTCCTCTCTTCACAGCAAAACATGCACAGAGGGAAGAGAGGTTGCAGACAAGAAAGACGCTACAAATCGCATGACTTTCCTCCTGATCAGTGTGGTCTGTAATAAACGCTTTCCTTTCCCCATGAGACTCTTTCTTTTATTGCTAGATATAAAAAATAATATTATAAACTATTAGACTTTTAGATGAACAACTAAATACATGAGAATATTATTATTAGCTAAGGATTTGAGGAGTTGAAGACTCACGAGGAGACTGTGTAAGCAGTCCCAGGCGGCTCTGTGTCAGAAGAGATGGTGCCTCCCTCCATGTCTAGCTTTAATGTTGAAAAGATCATCCACATACCCCAATAATTCAAGATGTTAGTAATAGAGGAATTCAGGTGGGGCAGGGCATGGGGTGGGAGAGAGGGGAGATGCCAACTCTGCATCCTTTCTGCTCAATTTTCTTGTAAAACTAAAACTGTTCTAAAAATAAAGTTTAGTAATAAAAAATTCATTGGGAGGCTAAGGAGTAAGAAGTGTTACAGTCGATCACTGTCCCCACGAAATACTGTCATTACTCTTCCCTTCAATTTTCTTGGTCTAGGAAATCAATAGGGAAGTGATTTTTTCATCAATGTAGGTATTGCTAGGAGGGTCCCACGGGAATGAGGTCTGTGTGCTGCAAGTCACCTGTTTAGAAATGCACCCCGAAGTAGGAACATTCGTGAGGGGCCGAAGGGTAATGCGAGAGTCTGAGAGTGTGAGAATCCCAGGCTCATTGGGGTCCCTACTGGGACTGACACCACATCCGTTCCCAGGGCTTGGACTGAAGATGGCACTTTCTGGACCATGACGAGCCATGTCGCCACCAGGACCCTGTGCCTGGACACAAAGGGCACTCTTCATTGCTGCCCAGTGGGAAGGGCTTCACACTTCACAGTGGCTGACGAGGCTTGTCCCTCCAACTCTTCTATTTTCCACCCCAGGGTTTTCCTGAGTATTCTCATGCACTTATTTTATTTCAACTTTAAGATCAGATTGTCAACTTATGAAAAGTTATCTTGACATTTTAAATCTAGTTAATTACATCAAATTTATAGTTGATTTTTATGACATTGATATTGTTAGTTTTTTGAGTTTTGTTCTGCAAGACTAAGACATAACATTTCCAATTATTGGACTCTTACATCTCCTAATAAAGTTTAAGAATTTTCTTAGATGTGTTCTGCATATTTCTTTTTAAAATTGTTTCTTGGGATTATTGTTTTGGTTGTTATTATTGATGGAATCTTTCATTATTATGCTTTATGATAGAGACTGACTAACCCATTTTAGGTTTTGGGCCTGGTTTCCTGCTGAAAGTTCATAATGTTGCCACTAGTTTTTCAGAAAATACTCTTGAATGATCCATTCACTTCATCATAACTTTTGAAATAATATTGGTTCAGACTTTCCATTTTTGAAATGTCACCTTTTTCTTTTTCCCATTATTTTTTGGTGAACACATTCCAACAGGCCCAACTAATACTGGGATGAAAAACATCCTTCTCTCATCCCTTGCTTCAACAGCATTCTAAGCAGCATTTGAGAGCTTCATTGTTAAGTACAATGCTGCCTTCTGGTTTAGTGTGCAAGTAGCTATATTTCTAATCAGAAGACTGTATTCTTCTACTGTTAAGTGTTTATGATATAAACATGGATTAAACTTTGTCAGATGTATTATTATTTCTTATTATTTCTTCTTTGGTAACAAGATAGAATGAATTATGCAGAGAATCATTGGGATTGAACCGTCTTTGGATTCTTGCAACAGCCCTACCTAGTTATGGTTCGATGTTCTTTAAAAGTTCCATTGTTTCATTCAGAATGTTTGCATCAACTTTCATTAATGAGATAAATGGGTAATTTATTTTTTGTGCTACTTTGCCTGGATTTTGTATCAGTATTGTAGAATCTCTTCTGCCTGTCTGTGCAGTTTCTCTTCAACACCTTCTCCTGCCCCACTGGTCCCCAACACTCGTCTAATGAAAGACCTTACCCTTAGATATCCTTGGAGGCAGGTGTGATTGCTTTTATTAACTGTATATAAAGTAATTCATATATATTAATTTACATATTTTTGTAATTTTCTAACCTTTTAAATTGCCAGTCTTTCCCAATTTTGCTAGCACATTTCCTGCATTTTCTTCTGAAAACAATAGTAGCAAATGCACCCAAGGCATGAGACAGTCACTTCTTGCTTAGCAGTGATTGTTGACCTAAGAGAATGCTGGGCTGTGTCAGGAATGCCTGGTGACAGGATTGTTGGAAGTGTTCTGAAATGTGTGTGTTGGGATTGTGAGAGCCAACACCACCACTGAGTACAGCTCAGGGCACAGCAGACACCCCCGGCCTCCTTATGGAACTGGGTGGGGACATGGCCACATGAAGCTGTTGCCAGCAACAGAGACCTCATGAAGATGCATTGAGGCCATGGGACCCAGGTGCTCTGTACCCTCCACTGACGCTGTCTCCAAGAACAAACATGACCTAACTCCTTCAGGTCAGAACTTAGGTGAGTAATTTTTTTGTAAAACAAAGTGAACTTGTGGAATTTATTTTTTTCTTTCTTTCTTTCTTTCTTTTTTTTTTTTTTTGGAGTGGTACACACCTGCTCTCAATTGTGGGCTCGAGGAATGCTAGGATTCCCTTTTGGCTCTCATCTTGATAGAAGTCACAGTATAAGATAAACACAGTGACAGACATCTCCATAAAAGTGTCATTGTGTGACTGCGAGGCTTACAGCAGAAAAATGTTGGCCTCTTTATGGCCCCTCTCCAGAGGCAGGTGTGACTGGAGCCACCTGTGGGAGAGGCTTCCGCTGCGAATCAGCAGCAACCAGAAGAACCGTGTGGCATTCTTGGGGCCCCCAGGAATGTGCCCTTGGTTCTATAGACAGTGTTTGCTCTCCTGTCCCTTCACAGCTGGGGATTAAAAATTGCCCAGAATTCAAATATTTAATGTTCTTCTTTGGTTTCCATCCCTGGAGTGTCTCAGTAGGTCTGTTGCCAACGTGTCACATGTCACGTTGTTCCTCCCCGACCCAGGTCACCGTGTGTGGGAAGGGCTGGACGGTCAGTTCTCACAGGGGCTGACTCCACTCTGTTACTTTCCTCTCCAGATTGCAACAAGACGTTTAATTTTGATCACAAGAATGATTTCAGAGAGTGTTTTCTCATATCTTAGCAGCCACGGGGTGTTAGTGGTGTGCAGAACGTGTGTAAGGGAAGTGGACGAGGCAAGCTAGACTGACCCTATAGAATATTTCCTCTGCAGAGTCGCCAAGTTCTAGACTTTTAAAACCAAGCTAGATTCAAAATCTGTTCATTTGCAAATGAACAGATGGGTCAACTCTGAGTTTTCCAGACTTCTGCTTCCTTTCCTACTCTATTTCCTCAACACCCTGCCATATCCGACTGCTTGCAGAGAAGGAGAATCGGAGTGAGGAAGCCGTGCTCCTAGGCATCTGGTGGAGGAGGCCGAGGTTGAATCGAAACACAGTCTGTAGGTGGCGTTGCGTGGTCAGAGGCCCAGACACAGTTGCTATGGTAGCAGCTGCAGCCACCCATCCAAGCAGCTCACAGAGTCGAAGACTCATATTGACATGAACTCCAGGGGGCTCCCAAAGACAGAACAAAACTGATGTTTAGTCCGCTTGTTACAGCTTCTGCTGCTGTAACAAAATACCATAGATGTGCAGCCTGAACCACAGACAAGTGTTTCTCACAGTTCTGGAGTCTGGGAAGTCTAGGATCCCTGGTGAGAGCTCTCTTCCTGGTGGCAGGTGGCTGCCTTTTTACTGTGTGAAGACACAATGGAGAGAGCAAGTCCTGGTTCCTCTTCTTATAAAGCCACTAATCCCATCATGGGGGCCCCACCCTCATAACTTTACTGAGCCCATTTACCTCCCCAAAGTCCCACCTGCAAATTAGTAATTAGAACTTCAACATGTGAATTTTGTGACACAAACATTAAGCTCAAAACAGGTGCTCATGAGACACTGGAGACAGAGAAGTTGTACCCTCCACCCAGGAACCCCATGAGACAGGGTCACAGACATACTGTAAACAGCTTCCACCCCACAGTCCCTGTCCTGTGCTGTTTCCTCCCTAGAAGAGCAGGAGTGTCCTGTCCACCGTGGGTCCTCCAGTGGCTGCCGTCCTCACTTCTCTCCTCAGCTCACCCTGCAAAAGAATGGGTTCCCCAGGGTAAGGTCCAGTCTTTTGGGAGATGTCAACAGGCCAAAAGAGAGAAGTCACCGGAACCTGCTTGTTGTGGCTGATTTGCCAACCGTATTGATTTGTACAGAACAGTGATAGGTCATGGGAGAAGCCTCAGGTCCTTGACCCCCAAACTTCTCAAATGCTTGGGTTTGCATGTTTACCCCCAGCCCACACCTTCCCCTCATTTGACTCCACCTTCAGGTCCACTTTGCAGGGCCTCCTGGCACCTCACGATCTGGAAAGTGGTTTGGGTGCTAATGTTTGTGTTTGGTTTCCTTCCTTTACATCCTGGCAGCAGATTGCTTCAGTTATTATCCTTCGGTGAACCAAATTCACAAAACATCCAACACTTATTTTTTACTATCTCTTTTGCCAGTATTAAAATGAGCTGAATCTTCCCTCTGCTCTCCTTTGGTGCTGTTTGTTATGCAAGTCTAGTTTATTTCAAATGCTCTCTACTCACTTCTGAAGTACTGTTTGAATGTGGCTATGCTAATAGAGTTAATGGTCAGGTTTTCAATCGATACTTGACTTGCCAATAGGCTCACCCTGGCTGAACCCTGGACTGCTGACCAGGAGGAATTCCTTTTTAAAATAAGAGCTCAGATTTTCTGGTCCAACATGTAAGCAGCTTAGAAATTGCCACTCTTCTCAGCAAAAAGTAAAAAAAAAAAAAAAAAAAAAAAAAAAAAGTGGAACGACTAAAAATCAACTCTTAAATCTATTAGAAAAATTAGGTCACAGGCAGACTTATGTTCCTCAAAGGAGAGAGAGACCAGTGGGTACAAAGAGTCCTGACTCAACATAGCAGGAATCCACATGCTTAGGAAAAACTGAACTGTAATTGACAAATTGCTGGAGGCTTAGGATGGTGAAGTTTGAGGATCAAAAACTCCAGGGACCCCTCATAGGCACAGGTGTACCCCCACACTACTTGTGAGCTTTATCTCCAAACCTCTAACCTCTACCAGGCCTGCACAGTGAACACCCCTCCCTACAACATCATGTCTATCATTTAATGTCAAAGTACACCAAGCGGAAAAAGAGGCACACACACACACACACACACACACACACTTTGAATAGAGTGAAAAAAACTTCAGAATCAGAGTCAGATATTGCAGGGATATTAGAATTATCAGATTTAAGTTTTAGTGGTTTAGTCTTTTTTTCTGCCACTGTAACAGAATGCACAGACTGGACAAATTATAAGAAAAAAAAATTTTTGGCTTATGGTTCTGAAGCCAGTAAGTCCAAGATTGAGAGATGGCATCTGGTGAGGACCTTTCTGATGTATCATAACATGATAGAAGGCAACACATGGCAAGAGATCAGGCCAAATGCCTCTTTTATAACTAACTCAACTTCTGTGATAACAGCTTTGTCTTATTTATAAGGTTGATATTTTCATGACCTAACAACCGTTTAGAGGTCTCATCTCCTCATCACAATGACAATTAAATTTCAGTATGAATTTTGGAGGGACTTTCAAGTGATAGCAAATAATATTTCAAGATTATTATTAATATGCTAAAGGCTTAACTGGAAAAAAATAAAATGCAAGAACAGATGGGTAATGCAATCAGAAAGATGGAAAAATCAAAAAGAAGTGTTAGAGATAAAAATGTTGTAAAAGAAAGAAAAATGCCCTCGATGGGGGCACTAATAGACTGAAAACTACGGAGGAAAATCTCTGAACTTAAGGTATATTAATGTAAATTTCCCAAATGGAGAACCAAAGAGAAGCATGCTGTAGGATAACTATGAAGGTGTCACATGTGCAGTGAGAACTCTAGAGGGAAAAGAGAGTCAGGAGCAAAAGCAATATTTGAAGCAACAATGAATCCCAAAGTTAATGTCACCAAATCACAGTTCCAGGAAGCTCAGAGAACACCATGTGGGAGAAATACCCCAAACAAATCCACCGAGGCATGTCATAGTCACACTTCAGAAAACGAAAGGTCGCTCTGGTTTCAACGTGGAACGTCCACCAAAAGCCAGGTGTCACAGACTCCGTGTCCAGCAGGTAGTGCTATTGCAAGGTGGTGGGACCTTGAGGAGTGGACCTTCAGGGAGGTCTTGGGTCACTGGGAGTGTGTCCTTGAAGGGGAGAATGGAACCTTAGGCCCTTCCCTTCCCTATCTTTTGCTTTCTGGCCTTAAGGTAAGTAGCAAATAGAATTACACAAAATGCCCAATCAAAATCCCCAAAGGGAAGAAAAAGTGTGAAGACAAAATAGGGACAAAGAACAAGGATAAGAAATAAAAACAATAGCAAATATGATAGATATTAGCCCAGCTTTATCAGTGATCACTTTAAACATCAGCTGTCTGGATACACCAAATAAAGACCAAGATTACCAGAGTGATGGGAAAACCAGACCTAGTTCTATCTTATCTAAAAAAAAAAGCCTCTTTAAATGTAAAGGCATAGAGATTAAAAGTAAAGATGTGGAGAAAGATGCACCATGCTAACACTATCAAAAGAAGACAAGAGAAATGTCTTAATTTCAGTCGAAGCAGATTTTGGAGCAAGGGAAGCTGTCAGGGATGAAGAAGGAAGTTACAAAATGGTAAAGAGGTCAATTCTCCAGAGGACGCAACAACCTTTAGTGGGTATGCACTGAACAATAAGCAAAAGACGATGAGAGGAAGAAGGGATAGAACCAGAATTATATGGATCCACTATTATAGTTTGAAACTTTAACCCATGGCAGGTAGAAGATCAGTCTAAGTGCATGGTTAAACTCAACAGCACCTTCAATCAACAGGATGTGATTGACGTCTACAGCCAGCTCCATCCAACACAGCACAGTCCACATTCTTCTCAGTCCACATGGAGATTTTGCCAAGATGGACCACATTCTGGGCTATAACACACACCTTAGCAAATTCAAAAGAGTAGAAGTCATACAGTACCGCTCTCAGAACAGAGAGGAATTAAACTGTAAATTATAACAGAAGGAAGATGGCTGGAAAATCCCCCAAATACTTGGAGTTTAAACAACATACTTCTAAACAGCACCTGGGCTAAAGAAAAAAATCTCAAGAGTAATTTTTTAAAAAATATATTTTTAGTTAAATAAAGATGAAAATACAACTTATCACAGTTTTGGGATACAGTGAAAGAGGGCTTATAGGGAACTATATGAATATGGCATTGAACATATTTACACAGGAGAAGAAGAAAGACCTAGAATCAATAATCTAAGCTTAGACCTTCCCAAACTAGAAAGAGTTTGGGCCTGGGGTTGTGGCTCAATTCTTCTCTGGAGAATTGACCACTTTATCATTTTGTAACTTCCCTCTTCATCCCTGACAACTTCCCTTGCTCCAAAATCTGCTTCGACTGAAATTAATACATTTTTCTTGTTTTCTTTTGAAACTAAATCCAAAGTAAGCAGAAGAGAAATAATAAAGGTTAGAGCTAAAATCAATAAAATTGAAGACAGGAAATTAACAGAGAAAAATCAATAAAACCAAAAGGTGATTCTTAGAAAAGATCAATAAAATTGATGATCTTATGGGCTAATGAAGAACATCAGTTAGATGACCCAAACTACTAATATCAGAAATGGAAGAAGGGACCATAACTGCAGAACCCTGGACATTAGAGAGATAATAAAGGAAGACTGTGAACAAATCTATGGGTCAGTTCCTTAAATAACACAATCCGCCCTAACTCTCCACACTAATACAGAGAGAACAGGCAGGGAAGCTCTTCTGAATAACACTACAATTGTGGTTACTTAGTGCCATATATTTTTTTCCAAACCCATAGCATACAACATTAAGAGTGAGCCCCAATGTGAACTATCCTGCTTAAAAGATGAGGAGGTTGGGCCTGGGGTTGTTGCTAGGCAAGTGGTAGAGCACTTGCCTAGCATGTGTAAGGCAATGGATTCAATTCTCAGCACCACATAAAAAAAAAATAAAATAAAGGTATTGTGTCTATCTATAGCTAAAAAGTATTAAAAAAAAAAAAAGACAAGGAGATCAGGACCCAGAAACACAGAGGAGAGCCCTCATGCAGATGCAGGGAGAAGACACCATCTATAAGCTGAGGAGGTTGGTCCCAGAAGAATCCTCACCTGCTGACACCTTGATCTTGGACCCCAGCCTCCACAACTGTTGTGAAGCCACTCAGTCTGTGGTATTTTGTTACAGCAGCTGTAGGAAACTAATACAGTAAATACTCACACATCATAGGTGGGGAGGTGGACATCCTGGGGCTTGGGAGAGCATTATTCAGCCTACCCCAACCACCACAGTCAAGTCATCCAAATAGCTGCCAGTTACTGATGCCGTGGGCCACGCGGGCACTTTACCTGTATCATACCATCTGACTTGTTGGGTAGTGGCTGACCAATGAGCATGGCTCCCAGATAACCTTGTCTTATCACTAGTGAGAGATAAATCAGGGCTCCCCGCCCTCAGCTCTCCAATCCTGTCCTCCCTAAAGAAGAAAAGAAACAATCCATGGAGCCGCAGAGAGGAAGCCAAGGGGGTGAAGCTGCACTGTGGGCCTGAGGGTCCTCAGGGTCTGCTTCTCACAGAGCAGCTGCCAGCCCATGCCACGCTCCTCCTGCCCCACAGAACATGCCTTAGGTGGCTCCCTAAGCCAGTCCAGCAACCTGGGTCTCTGAGTGCACACGGGACTCTGCAGGGGGATGGACCCTGTCCAACACCCAGTCTTGCCCGTCTGCTTTGACTTCTCTAAATGGAGGAAGGATCTGGGGTTTTCAGCTCTGGCACAGACTGGTGCTGGGGTACTTTAAGTTCTCCTTTGCCCATGGCCCTGGCATTCTTTATTTGATATCCAAATAGACACTCCCTTGGCTCCCATTCAACAGAAAATTGGCCTCCCTAAAAGCCAAATAAAACCTCCCTCAGAAGGAAAAACAAACCTCATGAACAACAGGACATCTGAGCCTTAGGTGCTGCAGAGGAGAGGCTTTGTGGGTGCCCTGGGGAGGAGGGAGGGAAAACAGAGCTGCTTTGCAAGAGTAGCTCCCGAGTGGCCAGCAGGCCCCTGGCCGGGCCAGGGTCGCTAGGTGGCAGCGTTCGCTAAGCACAGCTCAGGTTGCTACCAGGGCCTGGGCTTGTGGAGAGAAGAGCAGGCTGGGCATTTGTGCCGGATCCCGCTAACTAGGTCACGGTTCAGCTGGAAAGTGGGTGCTGTTCTGTGGGCAGGAGCAGGGCTCTGCGTGGTGGCTGCGGTGCAGAGACCACCTGCCCGCCCTGCCGGCTCTGGCTGCCCTCCTTTCTTTCCTTGGCCACCCCATTCCTCCTCCCGTTTCCTGGGGGCATCCTGCAGTTCGACACCATTGGGCTTCAGAGGACACTGGAGGTCATACCTCACATTCTCGCCCATGCGTCTGTCAGAAGCCTTCCACTCTCAACCCTGTAGACGGTGGCTTCCAGGAGGGCGGGACTGAGTTTCAGGAAAACACACTGTTAGAGAAAGCGTTAAATTAAAACCAATAAGTAAACAAGATTAACCGAGATCTCACCACATGTATCTGTCTCTTGTGTTTCCTTTAAAATCTCATGTGGAAATCTTCCTCTGACCCAGAGTGACAATGTTGGCTGGCCATGGTCACTCTCAGATAATAACAAGCTCTCTGGCCAGGGTCACCCCATAGACTCAGGACTTTAATTAGGATGATACTGTGCTTAGACACATGTGTAGTGCACACCAACATATGCATACTAGCACAAGTCCCCCACACAGGTGGCACCCCAAGCCCTGGGTCGCGGCCCTCTCCTCTCCTGTCTCAGGCACATGGGGGTTGAGCCTGCCTGCAGGGGGCAAGGGTCTGAGCTTCTGCTCTGCATGTGCACAGCGGGGAGAGGGCTGTGATGCTGGAGGCAGAGGTCACAGTTACAGGTCCCCAAGTCAAGGAAGGCCCAGGGCTGCTGGAGTCACCAGGGACCAGGAGGGACGCAACCCTGTCCACACCTGACTCCACACTTTTGGCCTCAAGAACTGTGAAAGAAAATCCACCTGTCCTATCAGGGCCTGTTTGTGGTCCCTCCCCATGGTGGCCCTAGCAGGTGAATACACTGGCTTGCTCCCTGCCGACCTTGTGGAGTCCCAGAAAACACCCATGTGTCTTTTGTCCCCAGAAGTTCTGAGCAGGCCCGTCCCCCAGAGCAGCCCTCTCCTGTCCCTGCCCCAAGGCCCTTGGACAGCTCTGCTCTGTCTTCTCCATCTCCTGGAGGCAGTTGGCCCCGGGCTCTGTGCTTTTCCTCCTCAGAGCAGACACGAGTCCTCAGTATCAGGTGTCCCCCGGACCTTTCTACCGGGCACCAGCCCCTCCTGCCCTTTCCCAGGGGTGGGCTCCTCCCTCCAAGGAGCTCTCTTCGCCCCCTCCTCCCCGAAGCCTTCCTCCCTCTGACACTTGGCAAGTTCACTGTCATGCCAAGAAGTCCGTGCCTCGGCCACAGGCTCTGCTTCGTTTCCTCCGAGAATTCTGCAGAGAAGGCAGCAGCAGGGTCTTCACGCTCTATCTTGTTCTGCAGTCCCATTCTGTTTGACACCATTGAGATAGGACTGTCCCCCAGGCACTAGGAGACTAATACCTCAATGATATTAGGGCATTCTCCTCATGGCAGCACACCCCGTGCCCTAGAAGGAAGCCTCACACTCCTCTCTTGTAAACGTTTTCAAATTGAGCTATGATAAATAATAAGGAGTCGAGTGCACTTGAACATACATCTTGAGTGTCTGTCTAATAATTTGCTTGGGAAGGTTTCCTAGAGGCAGAATGACTGGGACAAAGGACACACCCTTCATTTTGGCGCAGGATATGACAAAGGTACGTGTGCAGGAAACGTATCGCTCGAAACCTGTAATTTCTGTAACTATTATTTTATACTAGCTGGTACAAGACATAATAACTCTGTGACTCACTTACACAACGGTGATTACAGGTATTCTACCTGGTTCCGAGAACAGGTATTCTACCTGGTTCCAGGTGCAAACAGGTACTTAGGCCGTCTGGGTCACACTTGGATATATTTTAATGGTAACTAGGTCACATCCCTCAATTTGGGTGCCAGCCATGTATTCAAATGTGTTTCTCTCTGATTTTTCTTTTATTGGTCTCAACTTTGAAAGTAAATTCTGAGATAGAGCAAATCATCCTGAAGCACTTGGACCAGAAGTGGTTTGGGTCACTTTGCTCCTTTTTTGATGCTTAGTAAGTCAAGGCTGTGGCTGCTGGCCATCCTGGGGCCCCGGGAAGTCTGAGTACCTTGGAGAAGGCAGCAGAGAAAGGTCAGTGAACTCTGTTCCTTAGAGTTAGAGCGTCTGGGCCTCAACTCGTGCTCCATAACGTCTAATTATTTGCTCCTTGGGAATGTTTGAGTGTCACTTAAAGTTGATGACATATTCTGGGCAACAAGGATAGTGGGATAAAGCCCAACATTTCTGAGATCCTATCCTCCTGTAACTGTTCAAATGGCCCATTTGGAGGCCATCTGCCCTCCCATGTCTAAGTACTGAAGCAAGTGCAACTGAACCACATCATCTGGACAAGTCCTGCAAAGTACTTTGCTCCAAGATGGTATCTTAAGTGACGACCTTGCCAAAATAATCACCACGAAGATAATAATTACATACAGCAGATACAAGTACGGCTGGGGCCTGCCCATCTTTTTCCATTTGCATAAAACACTTGATCATTATACAAACTTCTATTTTGATACACAAGGTTATAATTAAAAACAATGAAAGAAATCATACAATTATGACTTAACCAGCCATTGTGCTGAGGCACAAATGTGATCACGGCCTGTCATGAACTTAAATTAAGAATCTGTGCAATACTGACACAGTCTAGAAATGACTTACAGAGTTTCATCTAGAAAGAAGTTGATTAGCACCGTCGTTAAAGATTCATTGTTACTTTGGCCAGGGACTATTGACTGGTAATCTTGGATTCTGAGTTAAATGCACACACACATATGTATGTACACAAGCACCCGTGCAACACACTAAAGAACACAAGACAGATGCAGAGCAGCTCTCCACTTGCCTGTCTTTGCACCTCTATCCTGGGGTCTCCCTGTACCACGTGGAGGGGAGGCCTGTCCTAGGGAGATTCCCTGGGAAAGGTGAGAGTTCTCATAGAACATTCCTTTGAAGTTTGGGAAGAGGCAATAGACACTGGTCTTGGAGTTTTACCTGGGATCTAGAAGATCCAGAAACAATTAGCTTAATTACCTGAAATTATTTGTCTTTAAAAAGTGCTTCAATCTTGGTTTCCTTAATATGCCCAAGATTTAATTTGTTTTTCACTTCATAAAGCCTGTGGAGTCTCGCAGTTGGATGAGCCTCTCGAGCTTTCTGCAGCCGAGGACGATGTCTCTCCACACTCCTTTCTCGTGCTCTCGGGCATTGGTGGGAAGACCATGACTGGTTCAGAAATGGCCCGACTCCTTCAGGCCAGGGCAAGCAAGGAAGAGCTGCCGGAGGCGGCTGCGTAATCGTCCTGCTCTTAGGCCTCTCCTTCCTCTACAAGGCTGGAAATAAAGTTGACCATGGCAGAGGGCAGGGCTGGGAGGACCAGAGTCGTGGAACCAGAGGCACTGGACACCCTTAGCCTCAGGCCTCGCCTGCACTTCTGGGCTGCTGCAGTCTTTATTGCTTAAGTCCCGTGGAGCTGCCGGGTAGTGCAGGGGTGTCAGTGTGGGACTGTCACCTTCAACACGTCTCGCCTTGCTCAAGAAACCAGAGTCCATCCCACAGGGCTGAAGGGCTGTCCCAGGTCATGGGCTCCTTCGTGCAAGGTCAAAAACAGGACCCAGTGTCTGATGGCCAAAGCGCTGTCCACCTCACAGCCTCAGGAGCCTGGCAGGTCTTCCCAGGCCTCTCCAAATGTGCTGCCAGAGTCTCTGAGGGTCTTCGGTGCTCAGAAAAGTAGATGAAATCAGGAAGCAGTGTTTGTTTGGGGACCGCCTCTTCACAACCCAAGGGGCCGAGGTCCTTCTTGAGCTTCCTCAAGCCGCAGGTGCGTGTCTGCCAACAACACCTTAGGGTTTGAGTACTTGCTGCTCCTGTCTTCCACCCGCCTGTTGCTGTTGTGGGCTCACCAGGGGCTTCACGTTCCTGAGCCACTTGACACACTCACTCACTCCTGCCCTGGCCTGAGCCTCCCAGGAAAGGGCGGACCCCTCCTGTGCCCTGGCCTTTGTCAGATAGTGTGAATCTGCTGTCCTGTTCCCCACTTGGTGGCTTGTACTACCCTTCCTCTGACCCCTCCCTCACAAATGCACTTTTGTTCTCATGATTTCTCTGGGTCGTAGGAGAAAGGGAAAGTGGGCTAGGCACCAACTGGACAGATGACCTGTCTTTGCAACTGGGAACGCCCTTGCTCATCTGCTTGTGGGGCAGTGATTCCACCAAGCGCCATTCCCGCCCCCGATGCTCGGCAGCCCCAGCCACCTCTCTGTGACCTTTTCAGAGTGACTGGGGCTCTGTCCACACATAGATCTTGGGCTTTTGGCCTTCATGTCTGTGAGACAAGAAATTTCTAGGACAGCCAGTTGGGGTCCTTTGTTATGGAAGCCCTCGGAAGCAAACACAGTGAAAGTCTGGTTTTCCAAAGGTGAAGTTATCCCCTGGTGCACAACTTGGTTACCGCAAACTCGGCAGCTTAAAACGACATCTTGATTATTTCACGATTCCTGTGGCTCAGAAACCTGAGCAAGGTTTCGCTGGAGCTTCTGCTTTGGGTCTCTCACCGGCGCAGTCCAGTTGGCCAGGGCTGCTGTCTCACCTGAAGGCTTGACTGGGAAGGACCCAGGGGAACGGATGCGGCTGTGCCCCAGCAGTGGGGCCTGCAGGTGACCGTGGAAGCCCAGCAGGCGGCAAGGTAGCAGTGCAGGCTCGTCCACTTGGGCAGCAAGGGGAGAGCTCATCTTGGGCTGAAGAGTTAACTCCTTTAGAGACAAACAACAAGCATGTATTTAATAAAGGTCAGTCGTCACCTATTACCGCTTCTCTGGCAGAGTTTTTATATTTAGGGAGATGTGACATCTAAAAGGGATAGATAGGTGGGGTTAAGCTATATTATCATTCTCTTTTCCTGATATTTTAGGGAAATCTGAGATGAGACTTGGGTCCTCTCAGATGTTGGGACTGAAGGGGGAAAGCAGGACAAGAGCAGTGTGGCTGAGAGCTGGCCCCGGCATGTGACGGGCAGCACTGCGGTGCTCTGGTGTGTACAGACCCGGCTCCTCTGCAGGGAGGCCTATCAGGACGCACAGGCACTATTTAACTACACGGAACGGCTACTGTACGCCAGATGGTGTGCTTGGCTTGGAGGCATGGTAGATAACGAGACAAGTTATTTGGTTGAGGTTTAAAGGGGATAAATAATCAAAGCCACTGTCCTCAGACCTCTGAAGGGCGTGACTTAGAAATCCGAGCATCAGTTACCAATGAATCTCCTGCTTTGCAGCTGATAGATTAGAAGCCGTAGTCTGATCCTGAGTCCAGAACTGTTTTCCTACTTGTGCACCAAATTACAGTGCAGTCCCTGGACCTGGAGAGTGTTTCTGCCTGGGCGGCAAGGGTCAGCCCTGTGGTCTGGGGGTGGGCGGGGGTAATAAGGGATGACAAGACAGAGACACAGAGAGGTACACAGAAGGAGACATGGACAGACACAGAGACAGGCACAGGAAGGGGTGGGACTCTTCCCTTTTGCTCTCCAAGGAGCAGGAGGACACAGCTCACAAGGTGCCTGTCCTAGATTCGGCTTCTGGTCAGAACCTCATCAGAAATGGGAGGCATTTTTGAGGCGTGGGTCTTTCCCTTGGTCACTGCGGGACGATTCTTAGCCTCTCAGAGGCAAACATATCGCCCGGGGAGACCCAGAGCTGAATGGGATTTAACCACTGAAGGGCCCCTGACTGCAGGCAGGCTATTCTTCCCCACTGTCCCTCTGCTGGCTGGCCTTTAGGTTGAGCCGTTAGTACTCCCTGCAGAGGGTTGGGAGGGCTGAGAATGAGCCCTCTGTGGCACGTGGTGTGCAGAGGGTACGCAGCCATGTGGCTCCCCCCCCCCCCCCNCAGCTGCCCTGGGGCACAATAGATCTCTTGAACTCATTCTTCCAGGTATGAAATTTTGCGTCCTTGGCCACCATCCCCCCAACCTCTCCAGCCATCTCCAAATACTGTTTCTTCTACGGTTTTGCTACCTTCTTTGGAGGCTTCCGTTACACATGTGTTGGGTCTCCTTCGTCTCGCTTCCTTGCACTGTGGAATCTTCCACAACTGTTCAGGGGTGGCGTGGGAAGGGAGGGGGCCAGGGTGTCCCTGAGTCCACAGACAACCCGGAGCTGGAAGATCACAGGCGGGAATGCCCAGATACCCCCAGTGGTTCTTCATGACCCTCAGGTCCTCAAGGCAACAGGCCTTGGTAGTGAGAGGAAGGCGGTGAGCCTTGTGCAGGCTGAGCTGCTGTGCGAAGGAGAGGACATTTCAGGTGGTTTCTTTCTGTCAGTGGCCGCTGACCAGGAATGGCTGGCTGAGTTACAAGCAGAGACCTGGAGTCAGACAGATGTTCACTTGAATTCCAATCTACTTTAGATACGTTTCAGCTGAATTTTTCTGAGCAAATGATTTGACTTTTCTAAACCTTAGTTTCTTCACAGGGTCTTTGAGAGGGTCCCAGGGAAGAATTTCTGAAAAGGTGCTCAAAAAGGTGACATTTTTTATTTTGGTAATAAGCGATACAGGCACCAGCTCTCTCTCTCGCTGGCGTCCAGGGACCCTCTCCCTACCTTGAGTTGACCACACCTGCAAAGCTCCTGTGCCACTTATGGGAATGTGTTCACAGCACAGGTGATCAGGGCCTGGGCATCTCAGGGAGAGAGTGGAGGGACTTCCTCTACCCAAACAATGATCTTCCCATTCCTTTCTTGGGGCATGGGCAGTGGTACATATTTCACAAGTGCCTCGCCAGTGGCTCTCACCTGGGGCTGGGACCGTGGCTCCCTTTATTGCTGGCTCCCTCCTGGGGCTCGGTATAGAGAGGGCCACTCTTCTCTTTCCTCCCTCTTCCCCGTATTTTCCCAATGAATTGGCTGTAGGGTTTGGAGAAGCGTTCTGAATGGCCAGGAGGAATCACAGTGGAGAGAGGGGGAAGAAACATAAAGACAGGGAGAGACGGAGAGGGAGAAATGAAGTCCAGGGTAGCTGCTCTAATAGTTCAAGGGAAAAGAACAATAACTGAACTGACCAACCCATCCGTGAGAAAACCTGTGGCTCCTGCCTTTAGCCCTGGTTTTAAGGACGGCCTCCCTTTCCCCCTCTGTCCCCATTACTGAAACCACTTAAGAGCTCAAATCCCAAACTTCTGCCCACCTCTGACTGCTGGTCTCTGCTGACTGTGGAGATCGGAAACCTGTAGCTAAAACAGAACGCACACACCTAAGCCATGGCGTGAGTAACTGTCCCCGTCACCAAGACAAACTCCTCCAGCCAGGGACAACACCCCGTCCCCAGGTCTCACAAGCCTCTTCCATAAGTTTTCCTGGGGGCTTCATTCGTTGACAGATAAGTGTTAAAAAGAAGCAAACAAAACAGAATCTCCACAAAGGCTATACATAAAACCGGTAAGAGAGTGGGAAGTGAATATAGCAGAGAAGCAGACCTCACACTAGCATCTGCTGGAGGCCACAGGAGTGTTATGAGCAAACTTACTCCAAGAATTAAAAAGACATCTTAATGAAGGAATGGAGATCTTTATTTAAAAATTGAGTCTTCATAAACCAGAGCTCCCGATAAGAGTCCAGGGATGACATGGTCAGATAAAGGAAGGAGGCAGAACACCGTCTGAGGGAGTTCTTGAGAGGAGTGGGCAAGAAATAAAGAATCACCGGAGAGACACCCAACCAGAAGCCGTGCAGAGGGTGGGGGGCTGATGTGGAAAGTCCCCCAGGTCAGGGGTGGCAGGACCGAGACAGAAGGGAAGAGTGCAGTCCACGGGAGCCTCGAGTGGGAAGCGAGACGAAGGAGACCCAACACATGTGTAACGGAAGCCTCCAAAGAAGGTAGCAAAACCGTAGAAGAAACAGTATTTGGAGATGGCTGGAGAGGTTGGGGGGATGGTGGCCAAGGACGCAAAATTTCATACCTGGAAGAATGAGTTCAAGAGATCTATTGTGCCCCAGGGCAGCTGTAGCTATCAACAGATTATATTCGTGGAAAATGCTAAGAGTGAATGCAAAACGCCCCTGCTATAAAAATAGTAGCTACGAGAGGTCCTGCAGCCTGAAGAGCTGGTGTTCGTCTTCCCACGATGCGTACACCTAAAATAATAGGTGGTGCACAGTAAATGTACACAGTCCTACCTGCCAACTAGAAGAACAATTCCTACTAAAAATAAATAGAAAATAAACATGTAATTTAACTATAATTCCCAGAAATAAAAAAGAAGACTTGACTGTTTATTGTGAAAAATCACAACATATGCCCTAGAGGAAAATATTTAAACAGAACCCTCAGTGTGGGGACTCATCTGACAGACTGAACGGCAGAGGGAGTGAAAGCATCCCTTGGACAGCTAGGGCAAGAGATGGGATCACCTCTCCAGGGGACTTGCCGATCTGACTCCAGAGTCACGGTAAACCTGAAGTCAGTAGCTGAGGTCCGCAGCGAGTCCAGATAGAGAAGGTGTGTCGGAGCCTCTGGACCAGGTGTGGCCAATACGGAAGCAGAAAAGCACCTTTGGACTCGCGAGCGCTTAGGCAACATGGTTCCATGAGCAGCTTTTGAAGAAACTTCCAGAAGATGAAAGTCAGCCGATTGAAAGGTTAATGGAAACACACGTGCACGCGCGCGCGCACACACACACACACACACACACACACACCCCATCAGTGAGCCCTGGATCCATTACAGCATAGGGCTAGGACTGAGGCACCTTGGTTATAGGAGTGTGGAAAGTCTGTCACTAACGAAGACCAGAAGACTGACCAGGGAACCGTGTCCCTGGAGCAAGTAAAGCGGCAGGTGTGCTTCACGATACAGCACTTGCCATTATCTGAATCTTGTCCTACATACGTTTATTATCTATTCCCCCCAAAACTGCATTTTAAAATAACATGAGAGTCAGGGGCCGACATTTTAAGCATTACTATTGTATTAATGAGAGACCCGAAGATGAAGGACAGTTCTGTATTCTCTCCACCACACGCAGTGGAGGTAGAGAGAAGTATTCACTCATAGAATCAGCAAAGGAAAAAGAACAAAAGAGAAGCTTGAGAGAAGAGAGTGAAGGCAAGGCAGCATCCTGTGTTGGGTTGGCTGAGCGCCTGGGCGTTTCCTTGGGCATGACCTCACCGATGATCCTCGCACCAGCACGCCTTGTCCTTGCTGTGCCTGGGGGAGGGCGAGGTGCTGGAGGCGGGTCTGTACCTCCAGGGGCTATCGACAGCGGCTCTTGCCATCCCAGAGCCCTGCCGACTCCCCTCCCTTCTCCTGGGTGGTTCCAGTGTGGTTCAGACAGCACCAGCCTCAGCAGCTGAGGAGTGACAGCCCAGGGCGGAGACCTCTCCATCCTCAGAGCCGGCCGTCTCCCACGTCACAGCGCAGGGTCTCTGCGGGCCTCAGTTTCCTGGCCTGGGCTTCTGCCTTGCTTTGTTTTCCTGCCTGGCTCCTTCCAAGTCCTCCCTCAAAGGATGGTAGCTGTTCCTCGAGTCCCACCTGGCAGCCAAGACCCTATAATACCCAGTCTGGCCTCTCCCTCCACTGAGTCAAAGCCTCTTCAGTGGGACCCCTTCACCGTCTTTGCATTGTCAAATGCTATTTTGGCAGGAGGTTTGTTATCCCAGACTCTCGATGCCAAGAGGTCTCTGAAATGAAAGGCTCATTGAGCTAGTGCAGATGCTAACCAAAAATGAAAGGCCAGCCCTGAGACAGTCCCTGAGCCAGCAGCATGGCCAGCCAGCAGCTGGGGCAATGTGCAGGCGACCTCAGGAGAAAACGTGGGTGAAACGCAAATTGCCCACGTGAAACCTGCGTAGGTCAGTGAACAGGACCTGAAGCAGGCAGAGTCTTGCAATCCGAGGTCCATCCAGAAGAGAAGCTCCTGGTGCTTCTTGGTTGGTTGGGTCTAAAAGCAGGACAGGATGTGGCTTGAGTGGCTAATTTCAGCACTTGGGAAAGGAACATGGAGCTGTTTTTTCTTTATCTTGCTGATTTTACTTCTAATTAAACTTCTCTCTTTTCTCCCTCCTTGCTCTGTAGCTTAGTTCAGGACATCTCAGAGTACTTCTCCTGTCAGGCTTGGGTGATTCTTAGTGATGGCCAAGGTCAAGTTGTGCAGACCGTTGCTGTAGCTGGGATCTGGAATGTCCCTCAAAGGGGGACGAGGCTACTTGCTCCACAGTAGCCGTGTTGGGAAGTGGGAGGACCTTTGAGAGGTGGGGTGTACTTAGGTTACTGGGGGCATGCCCTTGAAAGGGGATTAGGGTCCTCGATCTCCTCTCCTTCCTCCATTTTGCTCCCTGGGGAGCGGTCTTGTTCCACCATGAACTCCCTCCATGACAGGATGCTTCCCACAGCAATGGGCCCATCCATCATGGACAGAAACCTCCATGTGGCTCTCACATTTTTGAGCCAAAATGAATCTTTTTCTTTTTATAAGCTGATTATCTCCTGCATTTCATTACAGGGATGGAAAGCTGACCGACACGTCTACCAGAAGCTCCGCTGGGAACCAAGTTTACTTGGCAACCTGTGACTAGGAGGGGCAGGTTTCCTGCAAGCTCTGAAACCTCTCCCCTCTTTCCCTGGCCTCCACTGGAACAAAGCATCCCTGAGTCTTATGCCTGGTCATTTAAATAAGTGACTCGTGGGACTGCATCTTGAATTTTAATGTGCATACGAATTACCTAAGGTTCTTACTAAAATGTAAATTCTAGTTCATTGGATGTGGGGTCGGACCCAAGATGCTGACCATCTAGCCAGCTCTGGAAAGATGACATCGGGTGCTCCTCCAACCTAATCCAGGCTTTGAGTGGCAGGGAATCCATACCATGTCACTGTCATTGATGGGAGCAAGAATGAAGAGTTTAAACGGAACACACTATGGCCCCTGCCCCTCAGTATTTAAAACAACAATTCTTCCTGCTCCAGAGAACCTGCCTCTCTTTGGGGTAATCGATGAGACAACAACTTAGATAGCAAGTGGCTTTGAGTCTGTGGACTCGAACTCAATGAGGAGTACTAGGAGTCAGCACTCTGCCACAGCCGACTAGCACTGGCTTTCCTGAGCGTTTGGTCCCTAAACCTTCAGTGAGGTCACACCCTGAGCTGGCTCTCCATTGCATGGGAGGTACAGGGCACAGGGCACTTTGAGAGGACCAGGACAATAATTAAAAAAAATAAGAATAAAAGAACTTTAATAGTTGAAAAATGCTTCGCTTTTTAATTGGCCTGGGTTATCTTTGTCTTTATCCCCATGTAAACTAGAATTTTTCCTATTTTCTGTGGAGGTGGGCGCAACAAAGGCAAAAGATACCCAGAGCCTGTGAAAGCCGCGATGCAGTCCTGCTCACCTCATAATGGCCGTGGATCGGTGAGGGCGCCATGGGACACAAAGCCGCGACCCTTTTCTGGAATTTTTTTCTCTTTGATAATTAAAGAGTTGATTTTGCACATGATAATGTGCAGTGTGTTGTCCCTGCTCAGCTTGCAGCTGGCAGGACAGACCTAGGGCCAGCCCGGCTCTGAGTCAGCTTCCCTGGACCAGAGGAACATAGGGCCACTCCCACCTCACCTCTGTCCCCAGGCGGCCCAGGGCCGCAGCCCCCAGCGTCAGAGTCCTGCTGCCCAGGACAGCCACGCCCAGGAAACCAACCTGAGGGCCAGGAGCTGGGTGTTAAAGCATCTCAAACAGTGTCCAGAGAGGTCTGAGAACCAACGATGTCACGCACTCCAGCCAGGGACCGTAATGGGGCAGCATTTCACATGGGGCAGTCCACGGAACACCAGCCCCTTACAACCTGACCGAGGCCAGGTGCTAAATCAAAACAGATACTTAGATAAAAGGTTCCATAGTCAGATATCCTTGGGAAACACTGGGTTGATTAAAAGAAAGTCCAGCAGCTGCCTTTGCTGTGGGACTTGAGGGGAGCTGACCCATGTCACCTGAACAATCCTCAGGCAGAGAGTGTGTGCTGTGCATCCTGAGGTAATGGGATCAGAGACTCCCCAGACCTTTTTGAGATGCTCCCTGAGGGATACTTTGGTGAAGGCTCACCCAGAGTGACACTTTGGTAAGTAAAATTAAATCCCACTGCAGTTACCTCTTCTGGCTCCGGGCTTCAGGGATGATGTGCATGGCAGACCCGTGCAGCTAGATGCCCCCGAAATAGTATCATTAGAGCTGACATTTGAGTGCATGCGGATTAGACAAGTTTTTGAGGACTAGCCTGGAAATCAACCACCAGGGATGAAGTTGCCCTTGAGGGAGCGTCCACTCATGGTTGCTGCCTGCATCCCCGCAGAATTCCACCTGGGCTTAATTAGAGAGGGCTGCCTGTCGGACCTGTGGAAGCCAAGGTCTTTCTCAAAGTCTGCTCCCACTTTTTGAATGACTGAATCTCACCCGAGTGATTCTTACTTATTGTCAGTTTATGTGCCTTGAAACGCTGAGACATGTTCTTTCATGTTGATTTTCTGAGGGATTTTTTTTTTAAATCCTGAGTAAATGTCGTACAATTATAATCAACTTTAATGACTTGTTGCCATGGAGCCTAGCTTGGCTACCAATTCCTCATCTGTTGTTCCTAATTCTGCTCAAGTTTCAGCAGCTACAGGGAGATTCTGACTCTAAGGAAAGATAATACATTAATTTTTAAATAGTCTTCGTCTTTCCTTTGGCGATAGCTCTTCAAGGAGTGCCAGGAAAAGACAACAAGACGGAGGCAGCAGCACTTCACAAACGCTCTGCTGCAACCTTCGAGAAGAAAGATCTGGGGTGTTTTTGTTTTTCCATGATGGAAATATTATCGTAACAGCTTGAGAACGAGAGAGGAAAAAATTGTCACAAGACCCTTGTAAAGCCCAAGCTGTTCACTGGGAAGCAGGCTCCCCGCCACAGACCTGATGCTCGCTGGTTTTTTCCCAAAGAAAAGAAAGAGTTTAATATCTGCCAAAATGATCTTGATGACTTTACTCTTCAGTTGATGGAGGAAAATGAAAATCAAGCCAGACCAGGTCAGATGAGTTTAGCAAAACCCTTTAGAAGAAAAGGTATTATATTAAGTGAGAGAAAGATCAGAGTCCAGCAGTGCGTGTCTTTGCCCACGTATTCCCACCTGCGCTGCCCATGGGAGCTGAGCGTTTGCCACCGCAAGGTCCCCTTGACTGTTCTCTTCTGCCCTTGAAGAGTGGACCTTGGCAGTGAAGGTCGAAGTGTTTAGAAGGGCAGTGGCTGTTTCTGGAATTTACTTTGAAACATCTTCCTGTGGTCAACATGGTGGAGCTGTGCCTCCCAGCTCAGTTCCTGGTCAGGGAAGGCACAGAGACACGCATGGGCAATTCTGAGGGTGGAAGGTGAAGCAGCCATCTGGTGGCTCTTGCCCATCATCACAGAGGAGCCGACCTGCTTCCCCGGCAGGCTGCAGCCACGGTACCTTCCCCAGCCACCCCCTCAGGTCTCCCTGCTCCTGTCCAGGAGTGTGTCCATAGAAAATAGCCCTAAGGACATGCACTCCATCACAGCTGGAGGTGACGAGAATGACAGCAGGCTGCCAATCATGAGCTTCCCCTGCCCTCTGAAGACCAGCCCTCAGTCTGTCCACACGAGTGGGCTCCAGCCTCCATTCACCTCCATTTTACATGGATATCTTCCTGATCTTGTCCTGTGGACTCCAGGACAAGTCTGGAGCTCCAGCACCAGACCCTGAGATACACAGATGTGCAGAAGTTCTGCTTCTATCACTGAGCCATAAGGACACTCCTGCCTACCCAGGAGATAGATATGCACATATTTACATACGCACCTTACATCTACACATGTGATATATAGATGGATGCTTATGCACACATGTGAATGGAAATTTACCTAAGCATATATGTAATATTGAAAGAAATAGATACAACAAAGTTTTGATAATTATTGAACCTAAATAATGAGTATGTGAATGTTTATTTTATTATGTTTTTCAACTTTTCTGTATGTTTTAACTTTTCCATTTAAGTAATTTAGGGAAGGGAAGAATGGGTATTAGTAATGAGTAAAGCTTCCAGATTCCTAGTCCAAAGAACTAGGGAGTAATGTCTCAGCTAAAGGATTTTTAAGTGAAATTAAATAATATATTCACTCAGTGAAAACTTCATTACTCACTAAGTACCAGGTGCTGTCCTAGGTGCTGAGGAGTCAGTGGTGAGCAAGCCTTTAACAGCTTCTGCCCTTGTGGAGTTTACATTCTAGTATATTCTTAAATATCTACAATTATTTCTTGGTTCTGGGGATTGAAGACAGGGGCACTTACCCACTGAGCCACATTTCAACCCTTTTTTATTTTCTTATTTTGAGACAGGATCTTGCTAAGTTGATGAGGGTCTTGCTAATTTGCTGAGGCTGACTTTGAACTCATGATCCTCCTGCCTCAGCCTTCTGAGTTGCTGGGATTACAGGCTTGTGCCCAGTACCTGGCAAACACCTATGATTCTCTAGAAGTCTTACAATCTGTCTCCTCATGGCCACTTCCAGCATCAATGAATAATGCAAATGGGAGTCACAATTGTGGGTATCCCTGCTCCCTGAAGGCTAGCTATTAATGGACCACCCTGTGTGTTTCCACTTGAATCTCTTCACCTGCTTGTCCTGAGCAATGGATAAATTGCCAGGGACCACTTTGGATATGATCTTTAGTTGTGCCTGGATGGTAAAACTGACCTATGCAAAGGAACTGTGGCCATTCCAGCATACCTTTCTCTGTGCTCTGTCCTGGGGGAACCCACCCTGAATTGCATATCTGGACAGTGCTTCAGAGGGGGCTGTGGTTGGGAATGGTGGAAGACATTGCTGGGCCCCACATACCTCTCTATTCATCATCTTCTTACCTCAGAGTCCAGGCAAGTGGGACCCACCTCTCCCAAAAGGACCAGTGTTCTTGGTAACCTTTAATCATTTTGATTAAAGCTTTTAAAAGTCTTAGATGATAATGTTTGGGATTGTGCCTTTTGCTTTTTTTGGCAAAGCCAACATAGAAAAAGCCTTTCTAGTTTTGGAAGGGAAAGAGTAAGTAAGGTTTGAAATTTTGGTATGGTAAAAGCAATTCAATTTCTACAAGCTCAAAACCAGGGGCGATATTGCCAGTTGTATAATTAGGGTGTGCAGGTGAATTGCCTCCAGGTAGGCATTGCCTCTCTCTCTAGGGACAACGTCAATGTCCAGTTACTGCTAACCTCTGGGTTGCCTCCCTAGCTCCTGTTGGGCTTCTCAGCACAAAAACCTGAAATAATATGCATGGAAAAATAACGATAGTGATGAAACATACATAGTGATTTGCATATTCTCCACAAGTTCTCCAGCTCCCACCCCAGGCGCGTGGCTCGCTTCCTGTCCATAGCAGCACTTACAGGCAATGCTGCCATTTTGTCAAAGACAATTTGTATTTGTTGTAGGAATATTTTTACAACCCATGCACATTGATTCTAGCTATTTATTTCTGAAGGAAATAAAAATAAAGACAAGAAAAACATTGTTTAAGATGTATATGGTAAATGTCAGCTATTAGATTAGCACTTTTACCTTCATTGCACTAAAAAGTAGATTACCATGCAGTACTATATAAACAGAGAAAATATGTCCCACCCACGACCTTGCAGCTTCTGTTATCCTGCAATATCCAGCCTCTGAGATGTCCTCCTGTGATTCTCATCTTCTGGTATTAACACCCTTGACTAGGACTCTCAACCTGAATCTGTGTGCCCTAGAATATGACAGTAGTGATATGCATGTCTCCTGAGGCTAGGTCATAAAAGGTACTTTAAAAGGTCTCTCATGGTCCCTTGTTCAAGTTTTCTATGTCTTCACTATTTTGGCCTGTTTACTATTTGGGTCTATTTGCTCTATATTTTATTGAAAAAAAATAGAATTGAAATCTCAGAGTGTAATTGTGGATTTGCCAATTTCTTTTAATTTCTGTAAATTTTACTTTATGTATTTTGATTCCACTATTGGATACATACATATGTGGACTGCTTTATCTTCTTGAGGAATTGTCTCATTTATCATTTAAAAATGCATCTGCTATATCCCTTTAATTTGCTTAATCTAAAATTACTTTGACATCAATATAACCACTGGCCTTTCAGCCCACTGAATAAGGCCCACCGGATCACCCAGGTATCTCACTTGCTTGAAGCTGCCCAATTTAATCACAGCTACAAAATAACTTATCAGCAGCATCGATTCGTGTTGGATTGAAATATGAAACTGTAGCCCAGACAAGTGGACACACCAGAAGCCCATCACAGGGAGGCTGATCATGAGGGACCCTTTACATGTAGAGTAATTATTGATAGAGTTGAGGCTAAAGTCATCTTCATATTTGTTTCCTATTTTCTTGGTAATATTTTTCTCTGAATTCTTTTGAATTGATGTAGTTTTTATGATGGTTGCTCCTCTTCATTTTTCCCTTCTAGTGGTTCCTCAGGATTTCCAATTAAAATATTTTACTGAATGAGGGATTTTCAGTTAGTAAGATCTTTTTTCTTCCAGCTCTTTAAATAATGTTGCTTCTTTATCTCTCAGTGGTCATAACTCCTGAGGAGTCTCTGTTATTCTTATCTTTGTTTCCCTGCTTAACATGTGTCCTTTTGGGACAGGTTTTAAAATTATTTTCTTTGTGACCAGTTTTCAATATTTTTGCTATGAGCTAGGGAAGTAGCTCCTTGGTTCATCTCTTGACCAGCTTGCCTGAGACCCTGGGTTCAATTCACAGCATTGAAAAAAATATATATAGGTGAGACTACATGGCACTCCTCATCACCCTCTGGTCTCCCCCCTATAATTTTTCTACTTTTTCTGAGTAAGTCCTATCGCACTGTGCTCACGTCCACTGATCTTCTCTTCCACAGTGTCTAATTTACCCACTACATTTTTCATTTCAGATATTTTACTTTCCACCTCTAGAAGTTCTGTTTGAATCTTTGCAATTGTTACATTTCTCACATCATGTTCATGTTTTCCTACACCTTCTTGAACATATGTGGGCTATTTATAGCAATCATTTATTCTCTTCAGCTATTTAATCACCTCTCACATTTTTAGATATTTCTACTGTGTAGTTTTTGTCATGTTTCTTTGCAAGGTGACTTTTGTTGGATCCAGTACTGTGTAAGCTTTTCTTCTTGCTGAGTGCTAGGTTTTTTTCTATTCTTTACTAATGTTGAATTTTCTTCTATCACTTAAATTTCTTGAAATCAGTTACATATTTTTGAGGCTTGCTTTTAAGCTTTGCTAGAGTTTTAGTCTAGGGCAATGTTTGGAGTGGTAGCTCCCATCAAAGCAAGTGTCTTCTGAGGATGGCCCCAGGTATCACAAAGTCTTTCTGTTCTGGATGGTGGGACCACACACTATTTCCAGTTCTGTGTGAGCTCGGGGAACTGCTCTGTGTTCTGCTTTCCGGTAGTTCTTTTCCTGGACATAGAGAGTTGCCTCTCATATAGTCACAGATCAACTCTTAGCCAAAGATCTCCTCTCTGGAAATCTCTAGAACCCTCATTCTCTCTTTGTAGTTATTTTCTCTCTAGTATTTTTGCCTTGAAAGTTCTTGCCACCTTGACCTTCCCAGATTTCAACCTCTTTTTCCTCAGCTCAGGGAGACCACGGAGCTCTTTGGATTCTTCTTCCTATGCTGTAGCTTACAAAATGCTTTCAGCCATTAAGCGGAGGCGACTCTTTATTTCTCTTATCTCAGGGATTTTGTCCTTTGAGTTGCCCACTTTCTAGAACACATTAACTCACACATTCAACACTGATTAATTGTTTAAGGCAGGAGGGCTGCTGCTACTCCATCGTGGCCAGAAGCAGGAGTGTGCCATTATTTGATTTGGAAAGAATAGAACATTGTCATAAAATAATCTTTTAATATTGAAAACTTAATGTCACGGAAAGAAGGAAAGAGACACAATTATTACCCCAGGAACAACCTCGGGATTGTGTCTCACATTTCTAACTGACACGTAACTGAAGTGTAAAATCCTCGCAGGATAATTAAGTTAATAAGCCATTACCCGTTCACAGGGTTAGCAGCCAAGCTTTGTGTACCAGCGGTGAGTCCTGTGGGCTCTGTGAGTTTGGTTACCATTTCTGCCTGACTGGAGCTGAGTCAGGCGCTGGGCCTTGGCAACGCTCTGCCCCCTGGACTTGCTGAAGTATGCTTTTAGGCAAATCAGAATTGAAAATGAGCCACCTGCCCTCAGTGCATTGCTAGGCTAGGTCAACCCCAACACCAGAGTTCTGGCAGCCCAGGGCCTTCCTTTTGAAGACCACGTAACAACCAATGTTACCCAGCTGATGGCAACACACAGTGATTTGGGACCTTCAAGTACACTGAATTCCTGGGACTGAGTCTTGAAACAAATCTGTAAATTGTCACACATATTTGATGTTTTTAATTCTACATAGAATGACTCCTTTCACTTAAATGCAATTTTATTTTTTTTTTCATTTTTTGGTGTTACCTAAAAATGTTGAAGTTTTGTTTTGTAGTGTTCAGATGTGGTACGATTTCATCCTGCGCTTGTCCTGCGTTAACCATGTTGCCACAACCACCTTCTGTCACCCCGACCTGGATATTTCATTTCTTCTGAAGGGAAGCCTCTTTTTCCTCTAAAACCTTCAGATGTGGATTCTGGCCTTCTTTACTAACTCCTTCCAAGTTCCTTTGGAAATTCACCATTTCTTTCAATCATACAGATGATGATTTTTTTTCTTTTGAAAAAAAAATCCTCCATTTTACTTTGAAGTCTATTTTTAAAAGTCTTTAACAACCAACTTTTGGTAAAGACATGATAACTTTAATTTTCACCAGTATCTATAAACTACTGGATTCACAGGCCAATTTTATCACTGAAGAATTGTTTAATTAATTTATTTCATAAACTTCCAATAACTCAAATATTTAAAAATCGACTCAGTTCCTACTGTGATGACAATCTACCCAACATGTTTGGGAATGTTAGGTAGCTTTATTTTGCTTAGTCAATGCTATTCAATTATCCAACTTTGGATGGGGAGATAAATATCTAATAAAAACTGACAGTCGTGGTCGAGATCACCATTTCCTTTACAACGTTGATTCTCTTGTCTTTCTGTAGAGAATCAGAGCAATAACGGTAACGTTAGCCTCTCTGAGCACAGAGGGCCTTTCCAGTCTCCTAAAAGGTGCAGGTGGATCAGGTCCTGATGGAACGGCCGAAGCCAAAATGTTATGTGGGGGCCTTCGAGCTCCTTAGGTCACCTGGCTCCAGCAGAGGCACATCCTCTTCTGCTTCTCTCCCTTCTCCTCCTCTCTTTCCATCTGCAGTTCAGGCTAATGGGGTTCTAGTGCCCATCCTGACGGTAACGCACGGGTTGGAAGGGTAGAAAGAGAGGAGGGGTCTGCCCCCTGAGGGCCACGGAGCTGTTCTACCAGCCTTGGTCTCCCACTGGCCTGGTCTTAAAAGGAAAGGGAGGGTGGGGAGGGGGAGAGAGAGGGGAGGGGAGAGAGAGAGGGAGGGAGGAGGGGGGAGAGGGGAGAGGGGGGAGAGAGGGAGA